>NW_009705282.1:4105-12448 GCF_000703405.1 Apaloderma vittatum
GGGAGATGTGCAAGTGGCCTGCTGGTGCCGGAAGGGGCTACAAGAAGGCTGGGGAGGAACTTTTGACAAGGGATAGAACGAGGGGCAATGGGTGGAAGGTGGAAGATCGTGGGTTTAGACTAGATCTAAGGAAGACGTTCTTCACCCTGAGGGTGCTGAGGCGCTGGCACTGGTTGCCCAGGGAGGCTGTGGATGCTCCATCCCTGGAAATGCCCAAGGCCAGGCTGGATGGAGCCTTGACCAGCCTGATCTGGTGGGAGATGTCCCTGCCATGGCGGAGGGGTTGGAACAAGATGATCTTTGAGGTCCCTTCCAACCCAAACCATTCTCTGATTCTATGACACGGAGCTCTTGCAGCGAGATGGATATTGCACTTATGGGATTAAAATGATGCTTGTTCGTCTTTTTTTCTTTTTTTTTTTGTCCCCAACAGCAAAATAGCAGGAGGCCGAATTATCCACTCCTGAGTGAACTCGCAGCTTAAAATCTTCGGCAGCCGATGTCAAACCTCGGCGAGGGCGACGCTCTCTCCCCGACAGAGAGAGCTGCAGCTGGAGAGAAGCAGAATTTAGCACCGTGACGGTCTAGACATCTCACGAAGTTAAAAAAAGAAATAAAAATAGAGGGTCTTCCAGGAAAAGAAAAACCCTGTTTGATGCCTGTTGTTCGTGCCAGGAGCGAGCCTACCTCGAGCGATTTATTGCGGGGCACAAGCTTTTTGGCAGGATGGATTCCCAGAAGGTGGCAGTCCAGAGCCCGATTTAATTGTCGGATATCACCACACTGGTGAAAACCAAGTCGTTTGCTGAGGCTTCGTGGGTGCTAGTTCATTTGGACTTGCAGCCGAGTGTAAAAATAAAAAATAAAAAAGATAAAAATGAGAGACAGCTGTTGACGAGAGAAGAATATTTATCGCGGGGGAAACAAATGCACTCGGGCACCGTAAATATCCAGGGGAGCACCTGGTGCCCTCGGGAAGAGCCAGGCGGGTGTTCACGCGGGAGCCCCGGCCATGAATCTCGGGGTAACGGCGCAAAGCCATCAGCTCCGTGGATTTACGGGCAGCCAGACGCAAGGAAGGGTCGTGAGCTGCTATTTTATGCATTAATCCTTTCTTATTTTTCATATTTTTACGCAGTAATCCTCTTTTTCTTTATTTTTCTCCCCACGCACATCTTAAATCAATTTAGCCATGCGCGCTCTTGACGTCCTGATGACGGAAGGAGACGAGCGTTGCCTGAGCCCTGCTGATCCCTTCCAAACCCTGGGCGAAGGGGTGGATTTTGGGGGGCTGGAGGTCAAGGCGGGGGGCAGGAACCGCAGCCAACTCCCGGGGTGTTCGCACGGAGGAAAGAATTGGCGAGCGATAAAACCCAGAAAGGCTCTTTCATTTCCGGAAGCATCAGTACTTCAGGTTTTGGCAGCGACCTGAGATCAAAGCACCCTAAATTTTCCTTCTGGAATAAAATTATTCCAGCTATTGCTGCAATACTGCAGTTAAGCCGAAAACGTATTTCCCAAAGAGCTCGGGTCTCCAATTTATAGGCCTTTTTTTTTTTTTGCCAGCAATATATCACCTCCTCTTTCAAATAAAAATAATTAAAGGCTTAAGTCGAGAAGTTGGGGTTTGGTTGAGTTCTTTTTTTTTTTTCCGGTTTTTTTCAGCGCGGTCGCTGATGCCTTCAAACATTTTAGTGCTGCAGACACTCCTCCGCCACCCCCCCAGGTGAAGATGACCTCCGTGATTAATGAAACAACCATAAAACCTTATTAGAAGTAGAGCTGGATGCGAAAAAAAGGAATAAAAAATCACATAGTTGGACTGCACGTTCGCGTTTTCCCCGGCTGATGTTAATATCGGCTCCGAACCAGTGGGGAAATGGGGAATCCTTTTTTTTTCAAGCTCGTTCAGCAGCTTCTCCCCCGCAGCAAAACGCTTGGTAACAGAGGATTCGGTGTGAGAAACCAGAAAATCAGCTCTTCAGGGCATTTCCTCTTCTCTACGCAAAGTTTCAAAATTATTACAGATATTCGAGGATGTTTTTCCAACCACGGGAAGGTGTTTTTCTGGATTAAGGGAAAGATTGCCTTTCTAAAGGGCATTTTTTTGTGTTTTCGGGGTTTTTTTATTTAAGATTTGCGATGACGCCAACTCTTCATTGGCCACAAGGCGAATCGAAAGAGCCTCTCGCTCCCGAACGTCTCGTTTCCACCCACCAGCCTTGCCTTTTTTTTGCTTGTTTTGGCCAAAACCCGTCCGTTGCCTGCAGGGCGACCACCAGGTTTTCCCGAGGAACCAGCTTGTGTCACCGTGAGCTCCTTAAAAATGAACTTAATGCTGTTAAATGGTCAAAAATGGGGAAGAATCCGTATTTTCAAGATATTGTCCGCTCTTGGTAATTCCTCACAGTCAAGGTTGCTTGCATGAAGGTAGCAGGAGCTTTTGTGTGAGAAATATTGCTGCACCACCGAATATTTCTTGATTTTGGTAGCTAAATTTCCACTACGCAAGCCCAGGAGGGTTTTAGGGCTGGGAGCATCCTTTGCTCTCGGCCAAGATACCAGTTCCTTAAATGGTGACCTCCGTAGGCCTCCCAGCAGCGACTTTTCAAGTTATTTCCCAATCAAAAAGGACGAATTGAGCCCGTGCTCACCCGAAAAAAAAAACAGATGGAGGTTCAGTATTTCTGCAGGATAAACCTCTGATAAAATCAGAGCAAATGTCTTTTCTCTTTTTATCCTGAAAATACTTTTGTCACCTCGTCGGACAACGCCAAAAAACTCTTGCCAAGCACCGGTTGGGTTTGTCACCGGGTGGGACACTTCCATCCCCTGGGAGTGCAGGAAAACTGTCTATTTATGTGACGTTTGCACTTACTTACTTAATATTTGCATTTGTATATTAATTAATAATTGCATTAATCTCTGTGACAACTGCATATTTTTAATAATTGCATGTAGCCTTTCGATAATGGCATTTATCTACTTAACAATCACATTCATCTACTTAAAAATCACATTTATCTATTCGATAATGGCATTTATCTATTTCAAGAATCACATTTCTCTATTTGATAATGGCATTTCTCTATTCAATAATCGCATTTCCCTATTCAACAACTGCACGTATTTATTTGATACTCGCAAACCCTCCTCCCGACTCCAGCCCCACAGCGAGGAGGGGGGAGTTGCGGCGGCGAATTTCCGAGGAGAACCACAATTACGGCAAAATATTTCTCTCCTCTCCGAAGAATCCCATCCCTAAAAGGCTCCGGGGATATCTCTGCAACATAAACACGCGAATAAAACCTGCAAGAGCCAGTCAGAGCTTTAGGAGACAAGGTTAATGTACCTTGAACGGCAGCATTAAACAACTTTGTCTCTTTTTTTAAGTGGAGAGCTGAGATACCAACCTACATTTTAAAGTGTTATTTTTGTAGAGGGAGACCATTAAAGCACCTTCCAAAACAAACCGGCGCGGGGAAACATCAAAGCAGCTTCTTCAAAGCAACCTGAAAATACTCCCGTTCCGAGCGACGTAGCCCCTGACCCAACCAAAGTTCCCAAAAGAGCAAATTGTGCATTTTTTCGGGGGGCGAATCGCGACACTTTGAAGCAAAGCGCAGCCCAGGAATCCCCCAAAAAACCCTTTTCCTTGCCGGACACGGATCATTCGGAAGTTTCTAATTTGACTTGAGAGCTCTCGCGACAAAAAAGAAATAGGGAGCAGATTAATTTTCCACCGTGACTCATTTCTGACCCAAAGCCTGCCTGATGCTTTCGGGCTTTGCCTCGCGCTCGTCGTTTTCTGTCGCAGCCGTGGGAGGGGAAGCGCCCACACTCCCCCCACACCGACACCAAATCCCAATCCCACGGCAAGTCCTGTGCTGGGAATGTCCCACTCCCGAGGTCCCAGAGGAGTTTCTTGGAGGCTAAAGAAGAAGGGTTTTGGAGAGATGGGTTGGAAGAAGAGGCTTAAACGTGAGTCTTGAGGTGAACAAGGTGTGGGGAAAACGGGAGAAATGTGGCATTTAACACATCTTCACCTACTCGGGGTGATCCTGCTCTGGAAGGGGATTGGACTAGATGATCTTTCGAGGTCCCTTCCAACCCCGAACGTTCTGTGATTCTGTGATTCTTCAATCCCACCAGCGAAGGTGACATTGGAGCTGCTGCTTCAAGGACGGGCAGCATTTTCGTCTTGCCCAGCGAAAATGAAACCATCAGCCTCAGATTTTCCATCCCCAACCAGCAACTCCCAAGTCTTCCCCCAGTTCCTCAGCCAGGACTTGGCCACCCATGGGAAAGCCCCGAAAACAGAGCAAAGCCGCAGCACGCCCGATAAAACCCTCGCCTCCCTTAAATCTGCCTCGTTTCTCACTATATCCTGCCATCACGCTTGCAGATTTTCCCTTTGGGAGAGGGAAAGGAATCCCTCTGGAGCCGGCTGTTCTCCTCGCTCCCATATGGCGGATAAATCAGAGCTCCCGACTCATGGAGTTTCCCCTTCGCATCCTTCCCTTGCAGCTTGCTGGCTCCTCCTGGTCTTTCCTCCCTGCTGAATTTCCTTCAAAAATGCCAAATTCCCAACAAGAGATGAGAAATAAGTTTTTTCTTGAGGCTTCCTGGTGTCGGCAGAGAGTCGGCCCCATCTCGACGCCAAAAATCGCGACGTGAGCAGCCGGATTAATTGCCCCCACTTAAACATCTGCCCGTTTGAAAGCAGTTTTGGGGAGAGTCGTATTTCCAGCCTCAACGACGGAAGAGAGGTTTGAGATGTGACGCGGTGATTTACACGTACAGTCAGGGAGGTGCGAATAGTTTTAAACTCCTTTAATTACCCTTAATTACACTATCTTCTCCATTCGCTCCGAATGGTAGACCCTAAGATACGTCCAGCCTGGTCTGAACTCAACCAAGTGAAGAAATTGGGGACAAAAAAAGGGGCTGGGGAGGGTTTATGGCGTGAGGCAGGGGTGCTGACATTTTTTGCACCTTTTTTTCGCCAGGTACCACCTGGCCTGGAGGGCACACGGGCTTCAGGAGGAGGAAAGCTGAAGCGATTTTGCCCCTGTACAAGGTGGAAAAGGGCAAAAGGAACCAAGTTATGGCCCAGAAGATGTCTCGGGGATGGAAAACTTCCATTATGAACCACTTAGAGCAACGCCAGCCTCCTGCTCCAGAAGGTTTTGCACCCATCATCACGTGTTTCTGTGGTTTCGAGGAGGTGAGTGGATCCAGTTGGCACAATTTGCTGCACACGTCGGGTTTGGTTTCCTTCCTGGAGATGCTTCCCAGGCCGGGTCACGCTTGCGTCCTCCCCAGACGCATGTCCGCATCCTCCCCTCTATTTTTTGTCCTCTGCTCCTGTATTTTTTCCGTTCGTTCCATCGTATCGTTCACATTTTCCATTTTTTCTTCACTCCTTTCGGAGCGGCCAAAAGGGGTTTTATTTTCTTTGTCACCCGGCGGGTGCCGACGCTTTTTGGCACAGGGCGAGTGCATCCACCGCTCTGCCAAGCCCTAATTTTAGCCGCCAGGGCTGACCCTCGCTTTCACACACGTCTCATTTGAAGCTCCCCGTTATTTTTAGCTGGCGACCATTTCTCCACATCCTACCAACGCGCCAAAATTTTGCAAGCCCCTATTTCAGGGATTTTTTTACAAAAATAGACGTTTTCCTCCAAGGCTTGTAAGGCTCAAGACAACATGTTTTCAACACATTCCCTGCACAGGCTGATTTCTACAAAAATACAAAGGAAAACGCAGCCAGAAAGTGTGATTCTCTCCTAAAAGCTCCTCGAATTTTGGGAAAGGGGGAGGGATACAATTCGAGCGCAGCCGGAAAGAGCAGAAATTCCCCCCAAAAAAGCCCCGCTGAGGTCATGGCTAGTCACGTCCTGCCCAATTAATAGATATAATCATGTGGTTAATACATCTAATTGCCTAATTAATATAAAGCAGGGCAGCCTTACCGTTTGGGGGTGCTCGGGGAGCCGCCGCCCTGCGAGCGTCCTCCCGCCGCCCCGAAAACCAGGTTTTTCTGGGTAAGGGATCACAACCTAGGAAAGCGAAGGGTGAAATATTTCAATATCAAGAGAAAACAACGGAAGAAGGTGAAACATTAAGCAGAGGATGAAGCCTTCTGCACCGGGGGAGGTTTGGTGGTGGTGGTGAAGCCATGGGAGGCAAGCCTGGTCCTAACGGGTTTTTTTTTTGCAGAATAGTGGGGAAAATGGGAAGAATCAAGGAAATCTTTGGTGGGAGATCACCTACGAGGTGAAAGCAGGGCTGACAGCTGAGCTACAGATCCCCAGCGTTTTGTCCGGGCAGGTTTGAACATGGAATCATAGAATCATAGAACCATAGAATCATAGAATCATAGAATCACAGAATCATAGAATCACAGAATCATAGAATCATAGAACCATAGAATCATAGAATCACAAAATCATAGAATTATAGAATCATAGAATCACAGAATCATAGAATTATAGAATCACAGAACTGTAAAATCATGGAATCGTAAAATCATTTAGGCTGGAAAAGATCTTTACGATCATCAAGTCCCACCGTTAACCCAGCGCTGCCAGGTCCCCCACCGAAGGCAATCCACCACACCCCCAAGGACAAAAACAAATCAATCAGGTTTTTTAGAGGTCGAACCAAGACGCGTCCAGCGAATGATGGTGCCCTCGCTGCCGGTCCGTCCGCAAAGGATGATGGGCGTCACGGTCCCCTCCCGTCCTCGGCTCCTGGAGGGCGGTGAAGCCCCAGCTCGGGATCTCACTGAGCGGTACAATCTGGGTCTGAAAAGAAAAAGAAAAGGAGAAAAAGCGATGCAACAGCACTGCCCTTGGCCATGCCACGTTTCATGCCGGCCGTCACCTTCCCCCCTGTTAATTATAATTTCTGCTTGCGTGTTAAACTGTTGTCACATCAGGCTCAGATGGCACGAATGAGGGAAGAGCCATTCGCTCAAAACCAGGCTGCTATTTAATAAGGAAAAGCCCCCCCAGATGTTAAAGATGCTGCTGCCTCTACAAGGATCTGGCCCTTCCGGAGGCTGAGGTTGGGATTTCTAAACCCCCGGGAGCAGATCCAGTGGGAAAGCAAAGACGGGCTGAGCCCAGATCGGCAAGGCCGCGGGTATCTTTTGGTTTTGCCCACGTGAAAAAGGAATACAAGAGAGAAAATTCCCCAGATCTCTGAATATGCATCACCTCCGGCGAGCCCGTTGCATCTCCAGCACGTCCCTCGAGATACATCACCTCCAGATATTCCTCCTGCCTCAGGTGATAACCATCGCCCGAGATCTCCCCTCTACGCTGTCATATATCACCTGGAAAAGAGCTCCTCCGATCTCCAATATGCATCTGATATACGTCCCCTGACACCCATCACCTCCGCCGAGCTCCTCAGATCTCCCGTCTCCATCGGAAATACCCGCCTCGGTATAAATCACCTCTCGCCAGCTCCTCGCCTGACACCGACATCTCTGATATACGGCACCTCGCTGGAGCTCCTCAAAGCGCCGCTACCCGATGATGGACATCACCTCCAGAGAGCAACTCGCATCTCCAAGGTTTATGGGGTGTGTCTACCACGATGGCCATCACCTCCTGAAAGCTCCTCCGAAGGACGTGTGTCGCCTGGAGAAGCGTCTCCCCTGGTTTTAATCCCACCCCAAAGCCCTCGCGAGAACAACAGCGCGGGCGGGCCGGCGCCAAACGCGCGCCAAGGACGTGGGACATCGATTCGCCTTGAATTCAACCCTGCGATGCGGTGGAAAAGCTCACGTCCTGCAGCATGTCCTCCGTCAGCCCTGCCACGAGTTTCTTCTGGTCTCGTGGCACAGATTTTTGTCATTCGCATGAGGAGCGGAGGAAAAGGAGCAAAGAAATAAGGCTCTGCCGGTGCTAAAAGAGCTGGGGCACACTGAAAAGTGCTGGAAGAGCTCGGGCACGCTGGTCTGCATTCTCAGAGGGGATCAGCGCTGAGGTTTCGGATGCCGCAGGCGCGCAGGACAAAACTCCGGGCTTGTGCGGCTTCTGCACTTTCATCCCCGTCACGAAGAGCACCAGGAGCCGACTCCACCAGGGACACCTCCCCGAACACCCCGGCAGGAGGAGAGATGTCTCCGAGAGCCAGCGCGCACTTCGCAGCGACTTCAAAAGGCGCCCTTTGAAGTTTCGCGGAGGCCTTTGAAGTCCCGCTGACGCGGAAGGCAGCGGAGGAGGAGATGCCTCCTTCGAGCCGCTCCGCCGCAGGCAACGCAAGGTACGAGGTGTCCCAAGGTACGAGGTGTGCCAAGGTAAAAGGTGTCCCAAGGTACAAGGTGTC
>NW_009705282.1:12528-16208 GCF_000703405.1 Apaloderma vittatum
CACCAATCCCCCCTCACAATCCCGATGATCTACTTGACCCAAATCCCATCTGACGGCAGAGATGGGAACCAGCAGGCCGGGACGTCAGCCCGTAGCAAATAAAAAAAAGCCGAGGGGCATCTCTGTTAATAAAGACTTAATTAAGTGTAAAGAAATGCTAATAAAGCAGATATTTAAGAAGGGAAAAAAGAAAAAAAAAACAGGACTTTCACAAAAAATCTAGGATTATAAAGGCTTTTTCCATCATGTCGCCTCGTTTCCAATGTGAGCCGGTGGAGCCACGCCGTTTGATTGAGGCTCTGGCTTTTTTTTAATAAATTTAACGCCAGCTCCTCTGACTTCAAGGCAAACAACGAACAGCGAAATCCCCACTAATGTTGTTGGGGTTTGGCTCAATTATTTTGTATCCCACACAGGCCCCTAGAGCCCCAAGGGTTGGCTCCCAAACTCCAAACCCACAGCGACGAGTGGAGGAACCCTGCAGGCGTGAAAAATCCTATCGAGGCAAAAATCAAACCACCAAATTCAGTTTAATTCCTTCGGGAGCTCCAAGGGGCCAAGCGCTTTGGCGACATCCTCGATGACTGTTGCGATCAAACCCTTCGATTTGTTGGGGTTTTCTTCCAAGACCGGGTGCTTGCGCCCCCCTCGTGTCCCCAGGACGGGCACATCTGCGCACATCTGGGAGCGGGGGAACAAAAGCAGCCACGCTACGTCGCGATGAGAAATCACAGGAAGTCAGAAGCAGCGCCAAACCGCTTGGCCTCGGGTGAGAAGGAGGAAAATTCGGTACCCGTGGGGTCTGGAACATCAGTTTTGATGCAGGGTGGGTTTGGGTTTTAGTCGGGGGTTTTTTCCCCCTTTTTCCTTTTTTTCTTTTTTCTCCCCCTGCTTCACAAACAGCAAAGTGAGTGTTTGAGCATCTCGGCGGGGGGTTAATGAGGACTCTGATTAGTTATTCAGATTCGCCGATGCTGCCTCCCTCCATCCTCGGATGGGGGAATAACGGGAAAAGAAAACGCTCTTAAAGACGACCTGCTTGGCTTCGCAGCTTGAGGGGGACACAAGGTTCAGGGGGCTCGTGTTCCGAGGGTCCCCAAAATTCCTAGTGCCAGTTTTGGGGTGGAAAAGCCCATTTCACTGTCATTCGGGGGGGGAAGCGAAAAGCTGCTGCATGAGCATTGCCGATTCCTATAAAGGCTCAAGGGGAAATATTTGGATTTGGGGCGTTTTTTTGACGTGTAAAACAAGATCTCGGAGGCTTTTAATAAATTTGGTCGGGGCACATGACCAAAAATGATGGCGGAAGGAGGCAGGGGTGGACACACGGATGCACAGATGGAAGGACGGGCCGTGCCGTAGCTGCAAAAATGCAACATCTCCTGCTGCTGCAGCTTTTTCCGCTGCCTCCCACACACGTCTCGTAGGAAAAAAGCAAGGAGCTCGCCTCTTGGCTCCTTGGCCCAGGGATGTTTGAAGTAGGTTGAGCTCACTTGCCACCGGAAGGTACTTCTTTTTAGGCTTTTGTTCTTCAGCTGCCTCAAAAAGAAAAAGGGAAAAGGCAAGAATCCTAGAATGGCCTAGGCTGGAAGGGACCTTAGCGATCATCTAATCCATCATCCATCTAATCTGAGCCCTTAACTAGCCCAGGTTGCTCAAGGGCTCATCCCACCCGGCCCTGAACATCTCCAAGGAGGGCACAACCACAATCTCTTGGGGCAATCTAGTCCAGAGTCTCACCACCCTCGGGCTGAAGGACTTCTTCCTAATAGTTCTAAAGAAACAACCATTCTGTAAGAGTTTGATCCAAACCTTATCACAAACTGGAAATATAAAAAGCTGAGGAGTCTCCACCATAACTGAGCAACTCTATCTGTAGAGGAAAAGCTTTTCTCGAGAATCAGCCGGCCAACCATCAGGACAAGGTAGCCCAGCTGAGAAGCAGGTCATATTATCTCCACGGTGTGCTCGTCTAGCACGGCGATATCGGTCTTGGTACTCAAAGTAGGCTCAAGGCTACAGAAATCAGAAAATATTTCACTCTTTTTGTTAGAATTCCTTCACCACCTCCTGTACAACCAGGTGAGGAGTGTAAAAACCAAGGTGCCTCTTCGAAATCTGAAAGGAAACCCCCAAGTAACAGAAGACCCAGTAGTCGGTAACAAAGTCCAGCAGAAAACTCCACAAACTCTCTTTCCTTGGGAAAACACCTCGATGGGATTGACCCTTTAGTAAAAAGAAATACAAACCACCGATGAACTTCATTTGTGGTTGGACTCGATGATCCCAAGGGTCTTTTCCAACCGGAGTGATTCTATGATTCTAACACTGCAAATTTTCCCTATGTCTCTAGTGTTAAAAACAGACCGCACACCTCTTCCCCCTTCCCAGCTGGGAAAATAGCTGGTGGGGAGCTGAAAAGACGCCAAAAGGCTTAAAGGACGGGGCCAGTTGTGTGGCATGGCACAAAAAATGAGGCGTTATTTTTGGATTCCCTTCAGGGTTCTGCGTCAAGAGGGATCACCAGGCTGGTGGCAATGCCCGGCGGGCTCTCCGAGGAAAGACAAACTGGAGGGATCCACCCGATTTCGCTCTCCAGCCCAAACGGGCTCTTTTCCCTCCGCATCTCTCTGGCATTAATTGTTCTGAATTAACGGCTCCAGCTGGAGAAGCAAACGAGCAATTTGCAACCTTAAGATAACGCCCAACTTATCTCAAGTGATTTAAGTTGGGTTGGTTGGTTGGGTTTTTTTGAAGGGAAAGCGCCGAGTTTGGCTAAAATTTAGCAGAAGTGACTACTCCAGAGGAGGTGGGATAGCAGAGTTAAAAAAAAAACAACGAAATATAAGAAATCTGTCACTAAAGCTTTGCTTTAGTGACAGGAGAAACGTCATCCATCCTTTTCGCTCCTGGGCAACCTGATGGGTGCAGAAGGGCTCAGGAGTATTTTCTCCCCACCGTGCTTCTTTCTCGTCTTGCATTTTCTTTCAAAATATTCACGCTCTCCAAGAGAAAGCTTTCAAAGCCTTATCCCTTTGTCCCCTCTCATCTCTTTTTCCCTTTCCTTTTCTTGCTTGCAGCTCAAGAGAGGAGGTGAGAAAGAAAGACCACGATTTGTTTACGAGCCTGGATCTTCTACATGGATAATTTATTTTGGTTTTTTAAAACCGGCATTTTCCCCCCATTTCAATCCTTTCTAACGTCACCCGGCGTGTGGGATTCAAGAAGCAAAGTCCGTCGCCACCTCCCCACCTCGTCACACCTGGTTTCAAGAGGAACAAAACGGTGAAAAGGGCTCTACAAAAATGTTATTTCCCCTGCAGGAAAAAGCTTGGGAAGTGCAAGAAAAGCTTTCGATGATTACGATCACGTGGAAACGCCTCTTGCCACCCCAGCCAAGGCTGAGTTGGGTGTTGACATCCATCGACCTCCCCCAATGACTTTCCAAAAGCACCAAGGTCAGGTCCCACGAGGTGACCAGTGTTGTGGATGGAGTCACAGTCCTCCAACAAGGTCTTCTGCTGAAGGTTTTTCTCTGTTTTACAGGGAAAAAGGGGTTGAATTGTGCCATGAAGATATTAAGAAGGGTCATTGAAAGGCAACAACGCGCCCAACGGTGCAAGGAGGCGCCTCCAATGTACAGACCCAGCACTGGAGGTCACAGGGACTCGGGCAGCCTC
>NW_009705282.1:16248-17207 GCF_000703405.1 Apaloderma vittatum
CCTCCTGGCTCACGTCTAAAGGAATGGGAGAAGCGATAAATCCCTTTGGCCCCTTCCCCGGGCCCAGCAGCCCTCGAGAAAAAACCCAAATCGAAGGGAGGCAGCCCGGCGCCGTGCGATTCCCACCGCGCCCCGTTACGCAGATTAGTTCTTGACGGAGAATTACAATTAGGGCTCCGTCTTCAGGAGGTATCAGCAATCAGATATCTTATCAAATGCCACCTCAATTATTCAAATAATCCCTGGCGCTTCGATTCGGGCGCTGTTTAGGGAAAGCGGTCCGATTAATGTGCCAGCACTTCCCCATCACGTCCGACATCCTCAACTTCACGTCTGATTACAGAATTTGCATTCAATTTAATTTCTCTTTATTTTTTTTTCCCCTTTTTTTTCTCCCCCTCCATCTGGAGTAAATGAATAATCCGAGTACCTACCCCAGCCTTAATTACATTTGTTAAATTAAAAAGCCGGGATGTGAGAAATTTAAATGCGCGGAGCTCGGCGGCCGGAGAAACCCGCACGTTCAACCTGCCGCAGCCCTGCTCCAATTTCTTTTCCTTCCCCACAGCCAGGCATCAAAGAAATTACAACTAGCAAACAAAAATTCCTTCTAAACGATGAAACAATAGATGATCTTTTGACATTTCCAGCGCTGTTTGCAGGCGAACGAGATAAAAATGTAATAAATTCATATACTTCTGTGTGTTTCTTGGCTCCAGCAGCTCAAATTTCCATCTCTTTATGCAGGAGTCCTGGGGAGCAGAAATCCTTGATAATGCCAAACAATTCGACACTTTATTTTCTCTTTACTCCGCGCCACGCAAAAAAACACAGGCTTCAAGCTGCCAGCTGCTGGGAGCGAAACCAGATGCCACATCCCTTTTCCAGATGGAAACAGAAACGGCCCCGTCTGGGGGCGCGCGCGGGTTCCCGTCGCCGACCCCGGCACGCGCCCCGAC
>NW_009705282.1:17221-19038 GCF_000703405.1 Apaloderma vittatum
AAAAAACCAAACACCCATAAATCAGCGCGACGGCGCGATCGGGATTTTTACACTCGGCTCCAATTTCCTGATTTCACAGCAATAAGAAGGTAAAACAAGGGAGAGTGGAAATAAAAGCACCCAACTTGGCATTTTTGCAAAGTAGCTTTGCAGAATTCCTCTTCTTTCGGAGAAGGTGAAACTGGAAAGGGGTGGAATGAAGAGGCGGGCTCATGGCTGTGGCGCCCAAATAATTAAAGAATAATCAAATGCAAAGCGTTTCCCGCTCCGGCCGTTTTAGGAGCGACCCGTCACGGGACGGGAAACATCAAATCAATGCGTTTGGGCGTCAATTTTCACATCGGCTTGACCAAAAACGGGGAGGAAAGGTCTATTCTTAGCGCTCCCAAAGACTGAATTGAATAACGAGCGAGTGCAATGGTAACGATCCCCTCGGTTTGAGGCTCACAAGACCGGTAATAAAACAGGGCTAAAAATATTCCGGAAAGCCACGCTCGGGTAAAGTGAGACAGGTGAGAGCAGAGCCCAAAATAGCTTTTCCCTTTGCTCGCAGCTCAGGCGACAATTCTGCACATCGGGGGAGCCGGATTGTGCTCCCCGCCCCCTAAAAAACCCTCCCCGCGGGGAGTTGGAACCCCCCAGATTCGGCTCAATGCGCGACGGCTGGGGCACTTCCTCCTCCTTTCTGCCTTTCTTCTGCTTTTAACAGTTCTGGTGCCGGAGGAGAAAACATCATGTTTTAGCAATGAGGTCCCCGGCGAGGCTCTTTAAAAATTAATTAGCGCCATGAAACGTATTAGCAATGAATAGTAATTTTAGTTTTTGTCCCCACTCCGTCGCCTTCTACGCCACCGTTAACTCCAGTTTTCCTATAGTCAACAGCCAACCAGGACCTAATACGCCAACGAACACATCCCTCGACATGTTTTCTGTGGAGCCTCTAAATAAATGAAGGTCATGTTGGCTGAGCTGGCTGGAAAGTAAGAACCTGCTCTGCTCCCATCACCCCAAAATCACGGTTGCCCAAGGGTATGAGTGTGGCTAGAACCCCTATGGCTCTAGGCAAGGTGGGTGTTGCGGTATGGAGCTGCTGAGGATGGAGAACCTTCAAGGATGGAGAGGAGAACCTTCAAGGATAGAGATCTGCCAGCCCCAAGGATGAAGATCCCCCCCAAACCCAAGGAAGAATATCCCCATAACCCAAAGATGGAGACTCCTCCCCAATTCTGGACGTGAAGACGCCCAAGTCTCAAGGATGGAGCTCCACAAAACACAAGGATGGAGCTCCACAAAACACAAGGAAGGAGATCTTCCTAACCCCAGGGATGGGAATTCCCCCGCCCTCATGGTGACAAAAGGAGTGGAGATTTCAAAAAAAGCCAAGGATGGAGACATCCCCCAGACCTCAAGGATCGAGTTCTCCTGATCCCAAGTATGGGGATTCCCCCAGCCTTGAGTACGTACATCCTCAAAGTCCAAGGACGGAGATACTCCAAGCTCTGAGGACAGAGATCCTCCTAACCCCAAGTACAGGGATACCCCAGCCCTGAGGATGTGGGACCCCAAAACCCAAATTGCTCACAACCCTAAGGATGGAGACCCTCCTAGGAGGACAAAGATCTCCCCCGAAAGGCAAGGATGGAGACCAACCCCTCGGAGGGCCATCACCCCCTGGAGCCTTAATTGGTTGCATCCTTCCCCCTCCATTGCAGCAGGCAAGACTTGGGGGGCATCACCCCACTCCGGTGACGGCCATCCCCCAAATTCCAACCCTAAACGAGCCACCACCCTGCTCCGTCGGGCAGCGAGTGGGGACC
>NW_009705282.1:19069-26308 GCF_000703405.1 Apaloderma vittatum
GCCGCTGCACGGCAGCAGCCTTCAGGTGGATGGCAAAGCGAAGGGGACATCTGGAATATATTCATTTTACGGCATGTTTCGTATCACAGGCAGGTACTTTGAAGCAGTTAAGTAGTAGCAGGGGTGGCACGTCCCCATGGGTGGGCTGCGGTTTGCGCTTTCAGCCCGAGCTGCGCCGGCATGACGAAGAGGCTGGGGAGACGGAGCTGACGTTTTCCAAACACAGCTCCGTGCCTCTGGGGGCGAATCCAGCAAGAAATTCAACCTCAAAAGGCCACAGGGAAAAAAATAAAAGAAAAAAAAGAAAAAAAAAAGAAAAGAAAAAAATGGAAAAGAAAAAGAAAAAAAAGAAAAAAAGAAAAAATGGAAAAGAAAAAGAAAAAAGAAAAAACAGGGGGAAAAAAAAGAAAGAAAAAAAAGAAACCACCAATCCCTCTGTCTAAGTGATGTTGATCCCCACATCAGGCCGTTAACGGTCCCGTCACAAATTGGAAACAGCTCAGATAAATTAAATGGCTTAGCAGCTGCGAGGAAAGGTCCTTCAGAAGATTCATTTGTTTCGCATGGAAAAGAAAAAGAAAAAAGAAAAAACAGGGGGAAAAAAAAGAAAGAAAAAAAAGAAACCACCAATCCCTCTGTCTAAGTGATGTTGATCCCCACATCAGGCCGTTAACGGTCCCGTCACAAATTGGAAACAGCTCAGATAAATTAAATGGCTTAGCAGCTGCGAGGAAAGGTCCTTCAGAAGATTCATTTGTTTCGCGGAAAAGAAAAATTAGTTGGGAATTTAAAAATCTCTTTCCGGCAGCTTGACGTGGCCGCCCTGCCAAATCCCACGTGTCGCTGCTCGTGTGGCCCCGGCCCCCCAAAAGAAAAGTCCAAGCACCCAAAAGCAAGAGGGGGCTGCAGGTGCGTGCCCGTTAGCACCCCGCTAACGAGGCTGCGCGTCCCCCCGGCTGAGCTATTAAAAGCCTCAAGGGATGGGGAGCTCTGAAAAGGGGCAGATTTGACCCCAAAACACCCCCACTGCTGCAATTAAAAAAAAAATAATAATAATGGGGAGTGTGCGGTGACGACGGGAGGGCTTGGAGCGGTGTGAGAAGTTGGGGGTGACCCCTGGGTGCAGTGAGGCGCAGTGATTCACCCCAGGGTTACCCCCAAAAGCAGTGAGGTGCAGTGACATACCCCCCAGGCACAGTGAGCTGCAGTGATTTACACCCCCTACACCCCAAGCGGCGAGCTGCAGCGATTCGCCTCCAGAAACAACGAGACACAATAATTTACCCTCCCAGGTCCAGGGAGCAGCAATGATTTACCCCCCCAGAAACAGTCCCCTGCACTGATTTACCCCTAGAAGGAGCGCAAAAAGCAAGATTTTACCCCCCTAGAATCCGAGACCTGCTGTGATTTGCCCCTAGAAGCAACGAGATACAATAATTTACCCCGCCAGGTCCAGGGAGCAGCAATGATTTACCTCCCCAGAAACAGTCCCCTGCACTGATTTACCCCCAGAAGGAGGGACTCGCAGTGATTTACCCCAAAAAGCAGTGAACCACAGTGATTTAAGCCCATGCACGGTGAACTGCGGTGATGTCCCCCCAGGAGAAACACAGAAATGCAGTGATTTAGCCCCCGGTGCAGTGAGATGCAACCACTGACATCAGCAAAAAGCAAGATTTTACCCCCCTAGAATCCGAGACCTGCTGTGATTTGCCCCTAGAAGCAACGAGATACAATAATTTACCCCGCCAGGTCCAGGGAGCAGCAATGATTTACCTCCCCAGAAACAGTCCCCTGCACTGATTTACCCCTAGAAGGAGCGACCTGCGGTGATTTACCCCAAAAAGCAGTGAACCACAGTGATTTAAGCCCATGCACGGTGAACTGCGGTGATGTCCCCCCAGGAGAAACACAGAAATGCAGTGATTTAGCCCCCGGTGCAGTGAGATGCAACCACTGACATCAGCAAAAAGCAAGATTTTACCCCCCTAGAATCCGAGGCCTGCTGTGATTTGCCCCTAGAAGCAACGAGATACAATAATTTACCCCGCCAGGTCCAGGGAGCAGCAATGATTTACCTCCCCAGAAACAGTCCCCTGCACTGATTTACCCCCAGAAGGAGGGACTCGCAGTGATTTACCCCAAAAAGCAGTGAACCACAGTGATTTAAGCCCATGCACGGTGAACTGCGGTGATGCTCCCCACAGACGGAGTGAGATGCAGTGATTTAGCCCCCGGTGCAGTGAGACGCAACCACTGACATCAGCAAAAAGTGAGATTTTATCCCCCCTAGAAGCCGTGACCTGTTGCAATTTGCCTCCAGAAGCAACGAGGCGCAATAATTTACCCCGCCAGCTGCTGGGAGCAGCAATGCTTTACCCCCCAAAACCAGTGACCTGCACTGATTTACCCCCAGAAGGAGCGAGCTGTGGTGATTTACCCCAAAAAGCTGCGAACCACAGTGACCCAACCCCACACGCAGCGAGTTGCAGTGAGACGCGGTGATTTAGCCCTCAGTGCAGTGACAACAGCCAGAAGCGGGATTTAACCCCCCCAGCAGCAGCGACCTGCCGTGATGCGGCCCCAGAAGCAATGAGGTGCAATAAATTGCCCCCTCCCAGCTGCAGCGAGCTGCAGTGATTTACCCCTCAAAAGCAGCGAACTGCAGTGATTCGACCCCAAAAGTCGCAGTGATCTGCTGCCAGAAGCAGCGAGGTGCAATAATTTACATCGCCCCCGCCATTGCAGCGAGCTGCCGGGATTTACCGCCAAAAGCAGCGAGAAGCAATGGTTTTACCCCCAAAAAAATAGTGAACTGCAGTGATTTACCCCCCAAAGCAGCCGCCTGCAGCGATTTACCCCTCCCAAGGGCAGCGACCTGCAGTGATTTACTGTTTCCATCCTGTTTGGATGGAAAAAGCCCTTCTTGTCTTTTCTGGGGAGAAAGGAATGGGCGAGAGGATAAAGTAAAAGAGGTTTCCCCATCCAGAAAGGGCCAGAGAAGCAAGGAAACACAAAGGACACCCATTTTTTTGGGTGCATCCAAGCAGTGCATCGAGGTTGCATTTGCCCTCTGGAGACACTGAAGTTTTACAAGACTTCGAGGAGCGCGACAGAAGCGGAACCCAAAGAGCCCCCGCGCTGGCAAGAAGGGGTCAAAGTAACTCAGAAGCGATTTTGCATTTCAAACGCAGGTTTTTCAGAAAAGGAAAAAACCCAGGAGATCACTTTTCTTCCTGTTTTGCCTCTCTCTTTTCGCGTCTTTCCGCTCCACCGAGCGTCCAGGTGCTGCCGCAAAGAGGGATTTCCGTCTCTCCAGCTCCTACTCAAGGCAAAACCCCAACAAGCAAAAAAATCCAAACTCAAAAAGTAGGACACCAAGCCCTGCTCAATCCAAACTCAGCTTGATGCTCACTAATTACCCGCTAATAGTATTTATCTGCTGCCGGCACGCTCGGAAATGCAGCTCCTCATAACCGAGGTCCGCATCAATATTAATGTCCCGGCTTGACTCTCAATACCCGGGGACCGAAGAAAGACAAAGAAACATCAGAGCAAAGTGAAAAAGAGGGGCAGAAAATGAATTTTGAAGGGGATTTTTCTGGATCCGGCAGGGAGGAAGCGCTTGAGATCCAGCGATGGGATCCCCCCTTGGCGTGTGTCAGCAAGAAAAGCAAAGAAATTGTAAATTCACGTTTTTCCGCCAGCCCTAAACGCTTCCCCAAAGTTCAAGCTTCCCTATAAGTAGGGGCAGGCTGGAAAAAACACTTCTTTTCCTGTGATGGGAATAAATTTCTGAAATGTGGGGACTTTCTCCTTTCCTGAGCTGCTCCCAAGATGATCGGTTTCAAATATTCATCCACTTTTGGTCGCTCACACAAAACCCACGCTTTGGGTTGGCTCAACAAGAAACATCCCTTGGAAACAACTTTTTTCCCTTCAAGAGGCAGTAAATTCCTCCAAATTCACTGATTTTAGGTGAATACACGCCGAAATATTCGCAGAAACGCAGAGCACGGCGCGGGTTGCCGACGTCCTGAAATCCAATTAAATCTTAACGATTTCTACAAGGAGACGCTCGGCATGCCGTCGGCTGTCACGCGGAGTTTAAAAGGAGTTAATAAACTATTAATTACCCATACGTACGTCGGAACAAATCACAGAGGTCTTCCACAAGAACGAAATAACGGCCCTAGCGTTGGATGTGGTGTCCACCTGCACTCACATCCGCGCTAAACACCCTCAGCTCTCCTTATAAGACTTTCCCTCCTGTCCCTCTAGAGGGACACGGAACTGTTGGAACGAGTTAAGTTAAAGGAGTTAAGTTTCCAGGTGATTTCGGCGCTGGCATTTCCACAGAAGTTGAGAATTTCTCTGAATTCTAGTCAACTTGTGAGAAAAAGGCAAATTTTGGAAAAGTCTTAAAAAAACAACAAAAAAAAGGTCTTGAAAAATCAACAAACTGTGGTCACGAACTGTTTACCGATACGGATTTATTAAACCACGGCAACCAGTAACGCGCTGATGCTTCAGAGAAGAGCCAACCCCGCGTTGATGACTGCAACGGCAACAAGAAGAGCCAACCCAATGTTGATGACTACGCTACGCAGAAGCAGGACTCAAACTCCCCCAAAAAATTGAACGTCACTATAAAATGACTTCAGATACAGCAAGAAATCCCCAGAAGAGATGATTTATAATCTCGTTGGGCAATTCAGGCTGCGAAGAGCCCTCTCCAGTTGGAGCCTTGGCCATCATTCAGGTCAAACTCGAGGAGATCTTTCTAATGAGCCATTGAGCGACCCAGTGGAAATGGCGATTTTTCACATGGACGTTTTCCCAAGGCTTAAATCTATTAAATATTTCTTAATGGAAAGAGGCCACAAGGTCTATTCCAAGAGGAGTCATCTACAAGAAGATGTCAGAGGGCAGAAATGAGTCTTTCTCAGGACAAAAAAGTGAGGATTTCTGCTCCACAGATACCGTCTGGCACCACTGGAAGACCCAAACCCTGAAAAAGGAGTTTTTCTGTCGTTCTTTGTCAGGGTGATGGAAGAAGAAGCATGAGAAGAAGCAAAACCTTCTTCCAACTTCTGCGGCTGCAGGTGCTCATCGCCTTTCGGGCTTTCGGCAACACCGTTTCTCCAGCCAAACCCACCTTCCTCTGAACCAATCCCCGAGAAGACCCTTCCCCACCTCTTCCAACCGCAGTGAGTGAAATGGATTCCTTCAAGGAACCTCCAGACCTACCCAAAATCATCGCCTCCCCCATAAACCAGCTGAAACCAAACGAGAAATGGAGCCAATTAATTAACTGGGAGCCGACGCAAGTCAACACGATCAACTTTGCCGTATGGGCACGGGTGCTGGGTGCTCAATGTCGTTCCTCGTTTTATTTACGACGCAACGGGGCCACGAGGACCGGGACGAAGAAGAGTTGAAGCGATGGCGAAAGTCAACAGAGCTTTTCGGCTCTCCCTTGAGGTCTCGTTGGCCGATCTCCTACGCAACTGCTCCCTGCTGAATAGACACATCCCACATCCAACCTCGTTGGCCATTGGCCAGCGTGGGAATAAACGCAAGTTTTGGGGCTCTTCTTCGCTTATTTGGGGATTTTGAGGGGCTTTTTTTCAGCTGCTGCCACTTATTTCGGGATTTTTTAACACCTATTTTAATTTTCTGTTTACTATTTTATTATTATCATTGTCATAATTTTTTTTTTGGAGGATTTTGATGCGGATTCCAATTCCGTTCCAAACTGCCTGTGCCATTTTAACGCCGTTTTGCGTGGAAATGTCACTTGGGAATTAACATTTGAAAACGTCAAAACATTTCATGTCTGCAGACGGAGCCAATGGATTTTTCTGGGGTTTTTTTTCCTTCCATGTGTCCAAACAGAAAAACGTTTTTGGAATTTCACCGCTAGGAAAGAAATTATATATGTGTGTATTTAAAAAAAGAAAAAACAAAACAATATTTTGACTTCTTGGAATGAAAACTATGTTAAAATAGAATATTTCCTCCAGGATGCAAATAAGATTTTCTGACAAGCTGTAATCACCAAAAAAGTAATCGGAAACAAATGTTTGCAAGCACGGTCTGGTAGAGCTACCCGGGAAGAGGAAATGGGATTTCTGAGATCGTTGGCTCTTCAAACCCTTTATTTTTGCCCATTATTTCCATATTTCCATCGTTTTCCTCTCATATTAAAAAAACTGGGGCGCGAGAAGCGTCTTCCACCACCCAGGGCCGTTCCCCATTTCCCTTCATGGCAGGGAAAAAGCTTGGAAAAAAGATGATTTTCCTCCTCTAGAAGAGGCAATATTTGATTTGGGAGGGGATTTTTCACCTTATTTTGCATCGCCGACACCTCCTCACCCCCACCAGTAAACACCCTGTGTTCGCACCAGTAAAAAAAAAAAGAATTAGAAAAAAAGGTGATCCAGGCCGGTCGCAGCAACCAAAAGAAAACGAGCTTTCCTGATTTTGGGGGGATCAGGGTGCTGCAAAATGGGCTGAAAACAGGTGGTTTTGGAGCCGTCGCCGGGCTGTAAAGTAAGTTTTTCATCCAGAAGCTCGTGCCTCCATCAGCCTCCACAGGGAACTCCCCCATATTCCATTTTTTCTCTTTTTTTCTCTTTCTTTCTTTTTTCTATTCCCCCTTCTTTTATATTTTTTCTCTTTTTTCTCTTTATTTTTTTTTTTATTATCCCAAGCCCGGGCTGCTTATGCCCCGCGCGGGGAATAAGCACAATTATCTCGTCTCGCCACATTTTGCCAGCTCTGCCTGAGGTTTAATTAAAGCCAAAAGCGAAAAAAAAAAAAAAACACCAGAGGAGCCGGCCGGGATCACAGAGGGGGAGGGGGTGGAAAGAAGAAATGGGAAGAAAATAAAACTGTCGTCGTCTATTTTTATTTTTTTTTAGTTCGGCAAGCCTTCCTGGGTAGTGCTCTTGTATCCTGGTTCCATTAATTCTATATATATGTATAAATCTATCTATATATATCTCTAAATGTATTCTATTCTGTGTACGATAGGATGTGATATTATAAGATATTCTAGGATATATAATATTTATCTATATTGAAATATGGCTAAATGTTATATAAATAATGTGTAAATATATCACCTTTATCTATAAATTTGGATATTTAGATATTGATGGATATTTATTACGTATAAGATATAGCTAAATATTATATAAATAATGTGTAAATTTATCTATAAGTTTAGATATT
>NW_009705283.1:0-8268 GCF_000703405.1 Apaloderma vittatum
ATAAATCAAAATCTGTAATTTCACCATACCTAGTGCTCTCCAAACAAGACAGAAAATGACAGTGAAGCAAATGTAGGGCCAGTTCCACTCATGATTTTCTCCAATGGTGGAAACTCCGAGGAAGATGAAGATGAGGGTGTCGCTAACGCTGCTCCACATCTTCATGAAGTACTTGACTGTGGTGTGAGATTTCAGAGAGATGTTGGCCTCCACGTAACGTTTCATGCCCATGGCGCAAGCAATGATGCTGAAAAAATGAAGCAATATTTTTTGTCTCAACTTAAGCACACAACATCAACACTGTCATTTATAAAATAAAATACAAATAAACAAACAAAACGGGCTTCATCAAGCCTTAGATGTTTGCAGACATCCCACTGGGCAGTGATTCTCTTCCTACATCAGTCTGATAACACCAGGAAAATAAGATAGTAAATAAGTTGACCAGACTGCCCAAATATGTTTTTTAACAGCCGAATAACTCACAGTCTGTTGCACTGACCGCAGCCACACGTGTAAATCAGACTCTCATGAGTTTGGCCACCATCTGGTCACTGCAGCAGATTTTTGTGGGACTGTGAATCAGTGCAAGCAGCTCAAACGCCGCCCTCCTTGAGCCAAGACACCAAAACTGAAGTTGGAGCAACTCAAGCTCATGATATCCCTCACACTGTCTTTCTAAGCGTGACCCAACTTGGGCCGTATGTTATCTGGGCACGGTGACGCAGCCATTGACTCCGTGCAACCAAGAGACGATAAAAGGCTCGAGCGCACCCGTGAGGCTGCACGATGGGCCAAGAAATGCTCCTGCTGCAGTGGGAACATTCGACCTCCTCAGGTATCGTGTAGCCGAGGTCACCTCGGAAGCGTGCAGCACCAATTAAAACGTCTGCCTTGCAATTTTTCACAGCTAATTGGTTCTTCAAGTTACAGGGTACATGTGCTGAGCCTAACTCGTCAGCTTTTTGAATCAATACGGTTTCAGGCCAGCAACCTCAGAGGGTCAAAACCATTGAGCAACGGAGTCCAAGCTCCACTTTTTTATGTCTTAACCTGGACAAAACCATTTTCTTCTAAATACTGTACCAGCAAGAGCAAAACGGCTTTACATTTCTGAGATCTGATTTCCTCTGGTTTTTGGTAAGGTCAATGAGCAAAACATTTTGGTTCAGCTGAAATTAAAGCCGGGCTTCAGGGAGAGGACTTGTTGTAAAGGCACAAGATAAGAAAGGTCCCAGGAAAGCCACAATATTCTTGCTGGGGAAAGAGATCCCGTTTTATCCAGCAGCACGAGACCAAGATTCACCTAATGCTGTTTTCAGATCACATCTTGCAGTTCCTAAAAAGATATGCCAACACTTTAAAATATTCTGAAATCGGTCTTTTTTGATTTATCCTCTTTAGACTGACCCACTTTGCATAAAGCACCAAGCCAGAAAGTAACAGCGATTGAACCACAGGCTAAAAAGAAAATAAATTCTTCTGCTGCTGTATCTGCCTCAATAGTGGATAAAATAGTTCCAGCTGGAAACTGAGAAATCCAACAAGTATTTACGGGCAAGTGACTTCCAGAGCTGTGGTTTGGAAACACTTCACTTCAGATTCACAGAGAGAGAATAAACTTGACCTGTCCTGTCACAGCTTCAAAGACGAGCGCTGCTACCTGGGCAAGGGGTGAAAAAAAATAGGAAAAAAAATCAAACTGAAAACCATTTGCAGAACTGCTTAGCAGATTGGGTTGCACTCACAATTCTTTTTTTTTTTGACTATGTAGAATTGGTGGTGTTTTTTTGGCAATCAAATTATTTTTCAGAGAAACAAAGTGCCAAGATCTGCTGCTTATAATACAGTATTCCCTGGTCACAGCTGAACGAACTGTTTGAAATCAAGATATATATAAGAGGCAGTCGTAATTTGACAATTATAAGACCAGCAGTGCAGGAATCGGCTGCCTTGGCAATTGTTTTGCTTTAGAAACAATGCATTATTCAAAAGAAGAGAAAATGGGTTCCATAATGGGTACGGTAGAAGGTGATTTATAGAAGTAGACACCATTAGGATTGAATGTTTTCTGCTCCGTGATGATTATGCAGCATATTTATTTCACTGTTCTGTCTTATGCTCCTATAAATAGGCTTTCTCCTACCTATTCCCAGAGCTAGAATTGTTTTCAGTAATGCTAGAATATTGCTCTTATTAACAATCTGAGTGAGCAAAATCCGCAAGATAGAGGAATGGTTTATATCCAAAGCAGTATCATTAGTTTTAAAATAGATCTTCCAGATACTCCTGTATCTAGCTGGCTCCTGGCTTGATTTTTTTGTTTTCTTTTTACCTTTGTTATTACTGGATTTACAGTTGTTTACACTGTGGCTATCAATGCAGTCTAAGTGCACTTTATAGCCTTTCAGGAAATATTAAATAGTTGGTTGTGACTCTTGGCGCAGCTGACTTAGTTTAGGTAGGAAAACCAAACGCAACAGCCACCAGCCCACAGAAACCAGAAGGACTGAATCGCTCTGCTTTTCATCTGTCTTTCTCTGTCTTTTTCATCTGAGCTTTCTTTGGCCATTGGGATTATTATATCTTTTTTTTTATTTCCCCAGCAGCTGCCCTGCAAGTGAAATGAACAACAAGGTAAGCACAAAGCTCAAGTACATCTCTTCAAACGGAAGGATCTAGCTCAAAATATTTTGCTCTATTGAAAGATCTACCCAGTAAAAAGAAAAAAATTGAAGTGTGTTACCTACAAACTGCAATTTGCGAAAGACTGGACTTACAAAACCAAACAGTCTCGATTCGCTGATCCAAAAAAAAGGCACGGAAATAACTGAAATGGTATCCCAGTACCTCTGGTTTTGGTACTTTCGAAACCTCGATATCTGTCAGCTTTGGCTGCCATAGGTCAAGCTGATTTCCAGCGTTACTGGAGTTACGTGACGGATGACACCCTCACTCCGGAGACCAAGCTCACGAGCTGTGTGTGAACTTGTGGTAAGCCAGAACCCCTGAAGCAGAGCTTTCCGTTACAGCCCTCCACTCCCAACCAGCCAGAACGTTTCTGGGTTTCAGCTCTGTAGGGAATACACAACTCCCACCCCACCACTCACTTTGCTCCGTCACCAGGAATTCTTGCTCAGCACATGTTTGGGGTCACCAGCCAGAGTGTGCTGGCAGGTAGGGCAGGCAGGTCAGGATCTGCCAGAACAGATGTGCTGTAAACCGAGACCAAACTTCTCTGAAGAGTCCCTTAAGACTCCTTGCAGCTCTTCAAACACTGGTTTCGACAAGGTCACACATGGAAAAATAACAAAGTACGCCAAGGAAGACTCTTTTTGGCTCTGCCAAATCTACTGGACATCTCAATACTTGAACACCAAGTGTTTCCAAAGAGAAACCATGGAGCTCAAACCTTCCTCCACAGCCTCCATAAACCCATCAGCTGTTGCAAGGTCACCCAGCGGCAGCTCTTACCACCGACATGTGATGTGTGCAACAGGGTTACCCCTCTCAGCTATTCCACAGGCTTTTATACTCACTGGTGCTCCCACACACGGATTTCAGACTCAAACTTCCTTTAAAAATTTTCTTCCTGAAAGGTTTTTAGTAAATACAGCCAGAAGGCTTTCCTGGACAGATGAGATGCCAAGACATACTTACGCCACGATGCCCGAAAGGTGAAACATCTCGGCGGTGAGGTAGGAAAGGTAGCTGTAAAAAAAAACGGTTCGATGACGCGGATATCCTTGGTGAACCGCGTGGTAAAGGCGGCCGTCATCCCAAAAGTAAGACCTACCAAAACTCCCCCTAGCCCAACCACAAAGAATTTTCCAACGCCAGCAAAAACGTCCACGCTTTTGATAGTCGGCATTTCACAGAACGATCGAAACAGCTTGTAGAGCACCTGAGTGGAAAAAAAAATGAAAACCAGCCCTTAACAAGATATTGTCCAGATGTGGTCACACCACAGAATCATAGAATGTGTTGGGTTGGAAGGGACTTTTAAAGGTCATCTAGGCCAACTCCCCTGCAGTGAGCAGCGACATCTTTAACTAGATCAGGTTGCTCAGAGCCCCATCAAGCCTGACCTTGAATGTCTCAAGGGATGAGGCTTCTACCACCTCGCTGGGAAACCTGTTTTGGTGTTTCACCACCCACATTGTAAAAAATTTCTTCCTTGCATCTCGTTTAAGTCCCCTTGACCTATCACAACAGATCGTCCCCATATGTAATGGTGTGGGGACCAGGAGTCCTCTATGAGAAGCAGCTGTTGATGACTTTTCCCTCTGCCAATCTCACGCCCCACCCCCCAGCAGCAGCCCATCTGTCCTCTGAGCATTAAATACTCAAAACGCAGACTAGCCCTTACCACCGTCACCGCGTCGTTCAGGAGCGATTCACCAAAGACCAGAATGTGGAGCTTTTCATTGACGTGTATCTCTTCGAACACCGCCAGCACCGCCACGGGATCCACGGCGGCGATCAAGCTGCCGAAGAGGAGGTTGTGGAGCAACGAAACGTCCTGCAGGCGAAAGGCTTTCACCTGGCAGATACCGTAGAGCGAGAAGCCGATCCCAAACACGTTCCAGATCGTCCCCACGACTGCGTAGAGGAGGATGGTGCCGATGTTCTCAAAAAAGGGACGGCTGGGCATGAAGTAACCGGCGTCAAGGACGATGGGTGGCAGGAGGTAGAGGAAAAAGATGTCGGTGTCCATGACGGGAGGTGACCTGTCGTTTAAGCCGTAGATGATTCCCCCCATGATGAGTCCCACAAATATCAGCAAGCAGCTTTCGGGAACGACAGAAGGCAGCTTGTTGTAGAGATGAAACGCTGGGAGGGGATGGATAGAGGAAAAAAAAACCACAATGTGTTATCTCACCAGTCAAAATTGGCTAAAAAAGCACCAACCAGCTCACTGGTGGGGTGAGGAAACTCCTTGTGCTCCCACCACCTTCAGCAGCCTGAGCTTTGGAGTAGCAGTAATAAATGCACACAATTAAGATGTAGTTGCCCAATAAGAAATTGGCTGGAAAACCTGAAAGGTTACTAAAAATACTAAACTGTCTAAAATCAGTGTTGGTTCAGACTGCAGCCCATCATGGTATAAGGTTAAAGGCATATTTTTAGGTGATAATGGAAAAAAACTAAATAAACTGCATAAAAGTATTTGGAATTATTGACAGCGTAATCTAGTTAGCATGACATCTTCAGCACTAATCTAAATAGCAACGGCTAATTTTAAATGCGATACAGATTCTATAGATTAAAAAAATTAAAATAGCATTCTCATTAATTATAAATGGTGCTGCTTTTAACAGTATTTAATCACTAACACTTAAAACTAAAGGTAACGTGGAAAAACTCCAGTCAAGCCAGCCTTGTGTTAGAGAAGTACTGACAACTGCTCAGAGTACTCTAGGTGAGTTATTAGAAGAAAGTAATTGAAACAAACTAAATTGAAATAGGAATGACATTTTTTTTAAAAAAAAAACGTGATCATTGTCATTTCTTCATGCTTGTTAACAGAGCTGACATCTCACCATCTAATATGCAGAACAGCACAATGAAAAGGTCATTTCCATTCAAAAGCCGTTCTGATCTAAGTGAGTCTCTCAGACTTCTCCTTTCCAAGGAAAAAATACGCTGTAAAATAACATTTATAGCAGCAATTTAACAGAAGTGATAACAGTTCCTGGAGAAAAAAAAAAAAAAAAAAAAAAAAGAAACCCCACAACAAACCACAAACATAATTTCCACTTTCTTATTCCCGCTTTCGTGGAGAAAAAAAAAAAGGAATATAGGTCCAAGTTATACAAAATACAATGTTTTAGGTGGAACAAAAGGCTGGTTTTTAACCCCTGCACACAGAATGAATTATTCCTTGGAGCTGCACTGTTTAAGGCCAAGGAGCCTTCATTTTAAGATGAAGACGTCAACGGACGACTTGCGTGTAGTTTTCCAGCTAACGGAGACGAAAGCCCAGCTCGGTGCATGCCGCAATGAAATAAAATTCCTGGAAACTCTCATAGTTTCACTACTAACAGCAACGCCACGCACAGGGGTGAACTTCTAGAGGCAAAAATCATCGTTTCAACCTAAAACGCAACATTTTTTCCCCACATGTGCAGTACGTAGGGCACACAAGTTGTGCATCCTTAGGACTTGGCAGGGAGGCTCCAAGATTGCCGAAGAGGTGAAGCAAAGGCCAGCCCTGCCCACGCCATCCCCCGCTCACCCTCTCCAGGTGCCTTACCTATTTTGGCCAAGGACGCGAGCATGATCCAGAGCGTGATCTCAAAGGGCACTTGGACGTGCTGATAATCCAGCGAGAAAAACGCGTGCTCTGAGGATTCGTTGCCCTGCGCTTCCTCGGCGGCCCAGCTGATGTTCTCCGGGATCACATCCTCCAGCAGCCCTGGGGAGTCCTGCAGGGCTCCGACCCCAGCGGCTTGGAGGACGGAGGAGAGCA
Organism: Apaloderma vittatum; assembly: GCF_000703405.1. Taxonomy (NCBI): domain Eukaryota; kingdom Metazoa; phylum Chordata; class Aves; order Trogoniformes; family Trogonidae; genus Apaloderma; species Apaloderma vittatum. The sequence goes on from NW_009705283.1 coordinate 6,473, forward strand.
AGGACCCAGCGAGGACAGCAGCTGCAGCTCTGCACCCTGGCTTCTGCCCTTCCATTTGTCCTGGGAGCCGTCCACCCCGGGGATTTGGCCACTGGCTGCTGCCGGTCGGTGGCTCCTGTGGGCGAGTGGTCAAGAGAGCTGCTGGAGACTCCTGGAGCTCAGCTCAGCCTCGTCATTGTGGGTTGCCACAAAGAGAGCAGCAAGCGCTCCGCCTCCCCACTGACTCTTCTCCCTGATCTATCAATTTCCAGCCAGGAGAATCGCACCCTTCGGAACCACACGCCCAGATGGGCAGAAGTTCCTCCTACAGACACTGCCTTGAAGAAACGTTTTGTGCACCCTTAGACACAACCGCACGTCTGTGTGCTTGAGAAGCTGCATTTTCATCCGAATTCCTGATATATTTGGGCTTCCAGGCTCTCAGAAACCCTTCTTGGAGGAAGAGTTAAAAAAATATAAAGAACTCCACAACTCCTCGCTCTTGCTAGAGCAGCCCAGCTTTGATGGAGCAGTTGTCCCATAAAACAGCCCCATCCAGAAACATATCGCACTGGGCTTTCCTGGATTTCTCCAGCGCTCACAGAGAGAACACATGGAAGTAATTTTACTGATAATCACAGTTTCCATCTGGCAAATCAAGCCAAGCACTCAGCTTTCTTACACTAACTACGGCATCACCCATCACAGACCAGTAAGTTCCAACAATTACCTCGAGCTTCTGCCAATAATAAGGGCCAGCAGGAAAAAGTTATCTTCCTCTCTTTTCACCGATTGAAAACGGCATCGAAAAGGGAGCAAGCTTGCGTAGAAAAGTTGGAGAGATGGAAAGATCCAAAGTTATTTGCAACAGTGTCAGAAATATTAATGAGATGGATGGAAAAAAAACAATATATTGGGCCCAGTTGCTCCTTGGTGGAGTTTCATTTAAGCTGATGTTTCAACAGGGATGAAGTCGGTGCAAAGAACAAACGTAATTAAAATACGGAGGCCCCGGGCTGTTGCTAGACTGATCGATGGCCTGTTTGTTTCTCTTCAGCTGCCTAAATGACACCAGAATTGAGCTGCCAGTAACGAGCTGGTGACCCACTTTTCCACCGCGGAATGAGAACCCAGCCTCACGCAGACACAGATCCTGGGTTTCGCAGCACCACGAGCTCCCCGTTTCCGACCTGATTTGTAAAGTAGGAGGAGGATAAACTTTGGGAAGTGGAGGAAATGTAGCCAGTACACTCCAGGAGAACTTCTTTCCACTTTGCCATGATTAATTTGAATTTATTGTGCACCTTTACCACGCGCTGTCTTTAAAGTCAAGCAAAACTCCTCTCATTTGAGTAGTCTTCTAGCAAACGAAGCTTTTTAAACTTGGTGCCACTTCTCCCCACTTTGTGCATTTAAAACCAAACAAAACTGCAGGACTTGGAGAAGAGCAAGCCCAGGAGGTTTTCCTCCAGCTTTGTTCCATAGCTCAGTTCCATAGGGTCTGGGATGGGGAGGAGAAGAAGAGGCAAGGAGCTGGGATCCCTTGTTATTTGGAAAAAGGGAGGATACAGTGCTCTTAACAGCAGTTAAGAAGTAATTAAGAAATTATTCAGCCAGAGTTAAGATCAGTTCCGAGCCTGGGCTCTCATGTCAAGCCATCATATTCGCTCTTTTCGCCAAAACACTCGGTTCCGAATTTGGGAATTTGAAGACTTGCTCCATTCGGTGTCATGGAAAAGGAGTTTTGCCAACCTCCCGTTCCCCCACCTCAAATGACCCATTTTGATTTTTGCTGTTCTCGGGGGGAGGTAGGGAAA
>NW_009705283.1:8299-9998 GCF_000703405.1 Apaloderma vittatum
AAAAAGCAAAACAAACCCCAAAACCCAAATAAAAAAAATAAAAAGAAACCCAAACAAGAAAGTTAGTATTCACTTATAGTCACTTTAAGCCAAAAATTAAATGCTCGCACCTTGGAGGGGAAAATGACCTGCAGCAGGGAGCTCAGTGGCACTATCTGGAAAATGTTTTTGTGCATAGAATCAATATCTGTTTGATAATGGAGCCAGAAAAGAACAACAGAGCTGGGACAGCATCTGAGGAAGGGCAGAGAGGACAACGTTAAATATGCTCTGCTTTTCAACCAAAGTTAACTTATAAAATCAGGACATTAAGGACTAAGCAGTTAGCAGGTGAAGTGACACAAACTGATTTACCTTAACTGCTTGCCAGACCTGTCTGCCTGAACAGAGCAAGATGTTTGAGATACGAAACGTTAAGGGAAGGGAAGAGAGCCCAGGCCAGTACCCTGGGTGGAGTTTCTAAATGGGCTTTCAGCCTCTGAGCATCTCCTTAAAAGCTCCTTCTCACTCTACTTACTGGCTCATTGTGCCCAGACCCATGCAAGGATAATAAAAGGCTCTTTGCAATTATTTTGGACATTGTATTTCATTATAATGAGAACCTCGAGGTTTGCTTTTTTGAAACTCGTTTTTCTGTTTCACATCCCTGAAATTTTATACAAAGAAAAGCTCGCTAGTCCCCTTAAATTCTTACATAGATCCCAGTGCATTACACATTAGTTACAAATAAACCGAAAGCCAAAGACAAAATGTTCTTCCAAAGTTCTATAATAATACGTGCTGTTCCTCTCCTAATGGCTATTGATGTTATTGAACTGCTTTTTAACGCGAGTTCCACTGGATCATATGTTTACTGACATGCTTTCCTTTTTTTCTACTATAATGTGCTTTCCTACATTTTTAGGCTTCCAGGTTAGATTCCGATCCCCCTAATCGCATTGTCGAGTACCTGCTCCTGCTGGAATGAAGAGGACAGCGAGAAGAACAGACAGGGTAGCAGTGACCCGAATTCACTCCCCAGAAATGAAAATGCTATATTAAATTAATCATTTTAACTCCTTATGCTTCTTAATCAATGGCAACAAATTAATTTTCTTTACTTTCTCTGAGAGTGAAAGGCAAGACATGAAATATTTTCTCTTAATTTCTGATACGTCATTGCTATCTCCTCTTTTTGTTACTACCGGAATGACACAGCAATCAAAAGCAAAAATGATTTCTGCACCTTTCCCCTTACAGCCTGTGTCCAATCCCTTGCCATGGGCAGGGACACTTTGCTCTAGGCCACGTTAATGTGTTAATTAGTGTTAATTATATACCTTTGGCATGTATTTATTATTTTCCCCACTAACACCAGAACAGCCATTTGTTTACATGCAGCGTCTAAATTTTGAAGAAGAAAGGCTTAGTCAGTTACAAATGTGCAAAAATCTCTTTTTCCCCATCAGACAGAAAAGTGCTCATATTTTCACACATAATTGCCTTATTTTTTCAGCTTCTCCTCCTCATTGCCTGCATCTTCCGTTACATTTTAACTACCCCGGCAAAGACTGCACAGAAAACATTGTTCTCTCTGAAGAGAACCGAACCCAGAGAACACGTACAGCAGACAGGCAGCTGGGCGAGAGGATTGCATCGAGCCCCTCATCACACTTCCCTTGTCAGGGAGCATCACGTTCACAGCTGCTCTGGGCAGCAG
>NW_009705283.1:10110-19217 GCF_000703405.1 Apaloderma vittatum
CTGCTGACCCCATGTGCCCCCCTCCGGGAGCCCAGGTAAGAGCATCCATCAAATTAAACATCAGTGACTTCATTCAAAAATCTGACTTTAACAAGAATTTGAATAAGATGACAGCGAGGAAATTCGATATTAATGAGTAGAGAAGAATAAACCAAAAGAACAAGAGTTCTTTTTGCCCCCCGCTCCCTCTCATCACCAGGGTGCTGCAGGGGATGTATACGATGCCAAATCAAGTTTTGTGGTTCACAGCTTCACATGTGGGCAACTGGAAAAACACAGATTTATCACTGATGGCTTTACCTCACCTAAATGAAGAACTCCACAACTAGTTCCCCCATATGAATACCAGGAAGATCTAAAAGACCCACATTCTCCTTGCCTTGCACCATAGAACTCCCGTATAGTTCAAAGTTCCATTCTGTATGGAAACTTCCATGGAAATACAATATTTCCAGTAGAAATTTAATTTCCAACAGAAATTCCCACGTAAGTTCTACGTGGAACTCCACCGAACGGAAATTGGTAACTCCCATCAGGCAGCCACCCGACCGTGCTACAGCTTTATGTTTAACAGCTGCCTAATTAACATGGACTTAAAGAATTCCTATAGGCTGAGCACTGTTTTAGTCATTTTGGCACTGCCTTCTGCAGGGATTCTGCTTTTGTCAATAACAGCTTGAGCGCTTGGAGCAATCACTGGAATGACCTGTGAACTAAACAGCCTTTAATATTTTTCATTATCCTGATAAGGGGAGAAGCCTGGAACTGTGGCCTCAATACAGCAGCTAATACTTCTCATTTTTGGTAATCTAAACCCCACTTTTCTGATTTAAACTCTAAACTTTTGATTCTCAGAGACACATCCAAAACTCACACAACAGCAGATTCATATTCAAGCAGCGGTGTGAGATTTCTTCCATTAAATAATACTTTTAATATTCACAACTTTTCATACGATCAAAGTAAAGCCCTTAAAGCTGGGTAGGAAAATCTCCAGGTCATGCTGCTGGTCAGTCTAAGAGACCCAGAGGCTGAGTCAACTACGACATCAAAGTTATTTCTCATTAATTAGGCACCCAAACCAACAGGACTTCCAAGGATCCTTCAAGCCCTGCTCACCAGAGCACAGCTGAAGATTTTTCCTGCTCTGGCCTCGAGCATTACATACAACAAAACCAGGGGGTATTTCACAGTGCAAAGAACAAATTCCTGGAGGAACCTGCCCTTGTAGGATGAGCATGGGTCATGCCCATGGGTCACGTCAACATTTTCAGCTGTGGTCCCTGTGGCTGCTGAGAAGGGCAAGAGATATCAGCTGCTGCTTCTCCATCGCTGCTCTCCCTCACACTCACACACAGCTGCAGGGGAGGATGGAAGAAATTCTTCTCATTCACCATCTTCTACCAGTTTACTCAACTCTTCCTGTCCCCTGACCAAACTGCTGACCACCCGCGGGGAAAATACACAAGCCCGGACAAACCAAGCGCTGAATATGACTGTTGTCGTGGCGCGCGGTCACGATAGTTGCGTAATCTCAAAATAAAGCAAAAGCCGAGGAGGAAAACAAACCCCAGGAATCAGCATGATTACAGCAGGCCAACAGCAGTGGCATCCGCTTTAAGCTTCTGGCTGGAAATAGAATCATGGAACGGTTTGTGTCAGAGGGGACTTGAAAGGTCTTTTGGGTAGATGATACCAGGTCCTCTTCTCTTATCCACCCGTGCTGTAACCCCATCGTAGAAGGCCACCAAATTTGTCAGGCGTGATTTGCCCACACGCTGGTCCCACGTACCGCGGCACCCTGCAGGAAAGGAGTGGTGGTTTTTACTTTATAATCCAACTAACAGGAAAGACGGTTAAATGAACTATGTTAATTTAAAACTCCAAGCCCAGATTTTTTTGAAAACAGTTTGCAGTTACGCTCTCTGTTGCATTAAGTTCACAAATGTTATTTCATTTGGAATAAAGCATTAGTATAGTTTACATACACAAAATAAGAGGGGGCACGAGTCTGGGGGTTCGCTCACTCTTCCTTGTTAGCTTTTGTTACATCTCAGCTTAGTGCTTAATTATGGAAACATCAACTTCATATGGTTGAGCAACAGACAGAGCAAGTGAATAAATGGTCAGTGTGTCTTAAAAACTTGGCGCTGGAAAGCAGAAGTGTGCAGCTGCTACAGATGGGGAATGAGAGCGAAAAAATAACAGAGTATATTAAGAAATCACATTATTGCACAAAACAAGAATTTTTCCGAGGAGCATCAAGGACTCCTAAATATTAAGTCAGAGGTCACACGTCAGCAGCGTTCCGTGGGTACTTCTGTCACAGGGAACTGGAAGCATTTGCTGTGCCTCAGAACTCAGGAAGCCCCTGTGGGGTTTCCTACAGCTGGGGATGGTAGGACCGGAGAGTTTGCAGAAAAGCCTAACACAAAAGCACAAAAAGCGAATTACAGGCACACTGTGCCACTTAGTGTGAAGTGAAGAACTTGAGCTCCAATGCATAAAACTCCATGCTCACAGCAAAACCAGTGTTTCCAGTCCTGTGCAGAGCAGAGGGCAGTTAGAGCTAGCAGCCCCCTGCGGGGTTAATTCAGCTGCAGGGACACCACGTAGGTTGACTTGCCAGCCCCGTTTGTGGATGGAGCAGAGTTTCACAGAGTTCAGAGCCGTGTATTTCAAATTTACATAACTGGAGCTCTATTTAGGAAAGATGCTGTTCCCACCTACCCTCCAGGAGAAGCAGCCTTAACAAGACACAGAAAATCCCTGTGAGCCTTCGCATTTCTTCCGCAGTTGGTTTGAAAGCCACAGTTCTCCCAGTCTCCTGCAGTTATGGTTCACCAGGTGAAGGTCCTCAGCCCCTGGCTCATCCGTCATTCAGCACTGGAACACCGGCGAGGCCCCAGGAAAAGCAGCACAACACCAGGCTGTTTCCAAGAAACAGCAATTTAAGGAGATCCTAACAACAGAGCCAACTTTTCTCCCTGAAAGATAGCCCCAAAAAAGCATCCCAAGTGAAATAAAGTCCCGATAGACATAGTCCACAGAAAGAGAGCATCCCACAGTGGCAGATGTTATTCTCTACACCAGGCATTCGCAGGTATCAGTTAACTGGGTGGGCTCACCTGAGGAGTCCGGTTTTCTCCAGGGTCCTGGTACCTGAGGAGCATTTCTCTGTCGGAACACGGAACGAGAACTGGCAAGAATTCCCTGCTACCACTTCCCCAATTCCAGTTTTTTCTGGCACACAGATTAAACAAAAAGGCATCTGAAAAGGATAAAAATCTTATGACAGGGAAGTTTTGTAGTTCCATTTGCATCCTCCTCAAGAAGCCCCGTGCCACGAACATGCAGTCTTTGCAGATACAGGTTATTAAAGGCCCAGCCCACCTTCCTTCCGCAAATTTCTATTTTCACTTTGGCTCAAACAGGCCACTTCACCTCCAAGCCCCACCATACAGCTTCTGCTGCAGTAAATGCAACTCATCAATAAGCTAAATTACTTGAATTAAGAGCTTCAAGGCAGATCTTCCCGATGTTCTGAGGCATTCTTTCGAGCCTACAGGTATTTTCATTATAAATGCCAGCTCAGACTTTGAGTTGTTGGGCTTTTTCAAGATGCAAAACACAATAAAATGCAAAAAAACCCCAAAGAGACCCAACAAACAACTTTGATCTTTTCAAAGGACTGATGAGATGTCAAGGGCCCTGATTTACAAACACAAAACAGTTTGCATTTGATGTATTATTACTGAGAGATCACAAGCTCCTTCACATTCTCTTAGAGAGCTGACAAAGATTTTAGGTCCAGATGCATAAAGTGCATTTTTTTAAGAGATGATATAAACACAGTTCATTGCTAGATTTTTGGATTTTATTTGCAAACTCAGAACCTCAGGAGCATCAAGCCACACTCACCTGTGGTGCAAGCCAAGAGGGTTCCTTACTAGACCAGGTAACATTCTCTCTCACTTTACGAAGGTGACAGGATTAATGGCCAGCTGAAATATTACCTTTTCAGGAAGGTTGCAGTAATCTCAGCCCACCGAGGCTGCAGGTGCTTCATTTCCAAGGTAATAAAAGGCAGAGTTCCCTTTACTAAAAATACAGATGGAATATAAAATAGTAACACACTCACAGAAAGCCGAGGAGGTTACATCAGAGAGGGAAGATTTATTTAAGAGGAAAACGGTTTTTTTTACAGAAATGATCGAGATTGAGATAGTATTTCAACTCCTTCACCTAGATTTTCACTGTACCGTACTCCAGCTATGCAGCACAAACACACATACACTGTATCTTCATTCACATTTCACATCAATCCATTTCCTATGCACGACAACATATACAAAATAAAGAGAGTTCTCAACCTGCTGTCAAGAATTTCAAACCAAAGATATTTTTTTCAGTCACCAATCAAGATTTGCAGAAGCAAAACTTGAACCCAAGTGTCTAAAACTTGGGCTTCAATTCTACAGCCCAATGCAAAGTGCAGCAGCGACAATTTGACTCTTAATTACTCTCCAGGTAGATCAGTCTCTGAGCAAAATTTTACCCGCACACACCTTGACTTATTTTTCTGGCAGGACTAAGACCAGTGGTACAAGAGCACCATCACTTGTACAGCCAGAGTTTTGGAGAAGGAGATATACATTACGGAAATATGGTTGATGAGCATTTTTTAAATTTATTTCAAATTCTACATTAGAAAAAAAAAAAAAGAACACAGCAATCTTTACTTCCTCTGCTAACAAAATACAGTTTAAGCCTTAAAATATTTATCGGAAGAAGTCTGTAGTGTGCACATATTTTCATTTCCCAAACTAATCCTTAGGGAATCATATTCACCTCTCCAGCTCAGTAGATCAGTCATGATGTAAACTGCACCCTGCAGCTCTTTTTCCTGCATGCTGGGTTTGAGATTTGTAAGTCCGGAGTACTTAACTCTGAGCTACTCCTGTTGGCGGTGTTGCACGAACTAAATAAAGCCAAGGAGCGCAAGAGCACTTCTCTGGCCTTTAATGTTTCTATCTTCTGCTCCTGCGATATCTGAAAGCTGATCTGATTCAGGTTATTCCTGATGAAGCTGCAAGCGAGGAGGTTCGTTACAGAACCGCACCTGGCCAAGCTTTCTTCAAAAAACTGTTTATAGAACTCCGCCACTTTTGTTTCCATGTACTTGTTGAGCATGGAGTTCGAAAGAGGCTCCTCACCGAGCACGATGCTCCTTTCTCCAGACTCATCTCCAGGCAGGGACTTCACACTTGGCTTTTCGGGATGCTCGCACAGAGGAGACTGACCTAGAGGAATATCTACGGAGAGTAGAACGGGGCCGTCGTGGGGTTCATCCCACACGTGGTCTAGAACACAACCTGAGTCGCAAGTGTGGGCGCCCACACGGTCACCCCCAATATGTAGGTCCGGATAGTTTTGATAAATGCTGTTCCATGACCAGGATGTGTACAAATCCACCTGCTCGGGATGCTGGTCTCTTTTGGGGATATGTAGAGCCGGTGACACAATCCCTTTCAGAAGCTTTTTCTGATCTTTTGCAGGTACCTCTTCTATGGATCTCCATCGCGAACTGCTCCAGTGTTCTGGTTTGCTACTTCTAGCTGCAATCTCATCCTGCTTCTCCTGTCCACCAGCAAAGCCTTTAATTTTAGGGTTGTCTACAAGTTTCTGTGTCCAGATGCCTTCTTTATCCTTTCCGGATGCACAAGACTTGTGAGGCCTTTCCTGATGACAGCTTTCTTTATACGTGAGCCTCATTAAGATGCCTTCTGCCAACATGATGACAAGTGTGAGGAACAGCCTGATCACCAGAGTTCCATGTAGTCCTGTGAGCAAAAGAAAGACAGGTAGAGTACCTCTAACTCATTAGGACACGGAAGAGCAATGATAAAAAGGATTTTTCATAAAGACTGTGATTTCTTTTATTTATCTTCAGTAAAGCGTATGCTTGTCTACAATGTCAACCTCTACATCACATCAACAAAAATTATTCTGAAGCTACATAGAGGGCATTAACCAGGCTCTTCATCTTAATACGACGTCTGTTCCCAGTTCTCTCTTCTGCACTGTGGCTAGTTCAGACAGATCATCCTGAGGAGCTGTAAAAACCTGCAAAATTACTTTGTCTCTATCACTACCATGACCTGCAAGACAACATTTTCTATTGAAAGACAACAATTTCTAAGAGCTAAAAAAAGTGAAAGAGGATGAAAATCAATATCAAATTCAGACTTGGAGGTTGATTCTCGACTGGCCTGAGCCCTCCTGTGAGGTGCCAGGAACTCCCAAAGATGCTGAGAGCTTTTCAAGTATCATAGAAGTGCATCCAAAAATGTGGTTCACATATACAAATGTTTTAGAGTCCCTCTTACTGGTGATTTAAAAAGCTGTAGTTAAGTTTGTCTTCCCCAAAAATGATGAGTCACGTATTTATAAGCTCCACAGTTTTACTAAATGCACATGAATAACCAAAACCTCGCCAATACGTCTCAAAATAATCTCTTACATTTAACGATTCTTAATCATTCCTTTTCAAATCACCTCCTGTTCAAATCGACTGGGTTGTCTCTCTTTAGAGCAGAGTACTTTTCACTACGGGAAAAGCTGGCACGCTGTTTGAAATACACCCCAAATTCTACATAAAGAATGGACAACTAAGGCTTGATACTTCTCCCAGTGCCATCACTTTAAAACCAGTAGTAACCCCACGCAAGGCTCTCCCCACAAAAGAAACCGCTGCAAACACGATACAGTATTTGATATATAGCTGGAAAGATCCTTCTCACTCCATTCATTTGCTTCTAACTATCAGCAGCTGAACCATAGACCCTGGTTCAGTTGTTCTGCAACGAAACTTGATACACCGTCACTTTTTTAACCCCAGGACTCCTTCCAGAAAGCTATTTTAAAACTCCCATTACTTGAGGGATGAAACTTTTCAACCTCCCTCCTAAATTCACAGAGTTGCAGTACAGTCATTCGCTTTTTTTTTTTTTGGAGTTCATTTTCAGCTTGAATGGCACTGCTCCATCCCTGAAGCCGAAGGTCACAACTGGAGTCACCATACGCCTACCAAAGCACGTCTCCTCCTGGTTACAGTCGAGTAACTTTTTATCTACAGAATCATTTACATATGCAAAAAAAAAAAAAAAAAAAAAGGACAAAGCACTTAAGGGACTTAAGAAATCAACTGTGACTGAGACAAGAGTACTTGGAAGCCTAAACCTTGCTGAAGGTCCCTAGAATTTGGAATGCTGTGTGTCTCACCTGCTTCTGAAAAACAGGGCGCAGGCTAAGAAAATTTTGGTTCTCAAATAAGCAAATGTGCCTGCATTCTGTAACAAAGTGTAAGGAAAAGAAAAGAAGAGAAGCACAGACTTACCAATCCTAGTGGAAGGGAGGAGAATAATCACGTAGCACAGAACTCTCCTACTACAGCTGCTCTAAGAGAACAGATTCTCAAACACTACTGAATGGAAAAAGAGAAAAAAAGAAAAGAAAAAAAAAACTTGATATCCACATGACTTAGTTCCCCATTTTTTTTCCTTTTAAAACAGAAGTGCTCCCACTGGAAAAGCACATGGGTTTTGAAAACAAAGTGAGAGCGGATCCCATTTCCCCTTTTGAAACCAAGAGCCAAATTTAAATCTTGTGACCTCCTTCTGATGGGAAGAAACCTGACAACACTTCTCCAAGGCTTTGAGGAAACACCATCCACCTGTAAAATGCAAACACAGGAATCTGCCTCTCCAAAAGCAGCAGCCACCAGAGAGCTGTGGACAATCACGTGATTAATTGACCAAAACCTCTTTCTTTGGGCTCAAATATTACTTCTGTCCTCACGGTATGCGTTTCCTTTCTCTCAGAAGACAACAGAAGTAAAATAAAAATCAGAAGCTGAATCTCATCCAAGCACTAAGACAAAGGATCTTCAACAGACACTGTCTGCTGTAACGATAGGACACACACAGATGTAAAACAAGTCTAGAGTGTAAAGATAACATTACAGCAACACACTGATTGCAACACGTCACACAACGTTTTGGCAGTAAAATAAGGACACGCCTTTGAAATCAATTAATGGAAGGCCTGAATTACTTCAAATTTGAATGAATTACAAAAATTAAATACTATGACCACACAGTTCCAACAGAACCTCTTTACTCTTCCCTCCTTATCATCTGTTTTCCACAGAAGACTTGAGTTTTTTACGGAGGCAGAATGAACGCTACTTTTATTCCCACTGCTTTTATATAAAGCTCATTTCATATTTAAAAACTGGTTAAAGATTACCTTGTCATCTTCCATGACCGATTTCCACATGGCCGATGTGGTCCTGACTTCGGAGTGCTCCAGCCCCTGGCCTCGGAGGGCAGGAAACAAGGTGGTTCAAATTCCAGGTAGTACTAAACCTCATTTCCTTCACTCTGCTTGCAGTTAGTGCCAGCCACAGGTGCACTTTTTGTGCAGCAGCTTCAACAAAGCAGAAAAGTAACACAGAGAGAGGGAGTAGGAGAAGTCAAGTTAGTCTTGAGCCACCTTCCATTACAGTTGTCAAAAGCATCAACAGCCAAGGAAATGGATATATTTCTGCCAATAAGGTCTTGCAAAAGAAATAAGTCACCTTGTTTACAAAAATAAAATCAGAACAAGATAGAGTCAAAGTTATTTCAAAGCTGAAAACAGACTGCAGTTAGAAGAAACAGTCAGCAAGACAAGTACGTCTGAATTCTGAGGCTAAACTTAAAACACAACGTATAAAGAAAAGTAAGTTTGACTACAGCACTCATATATGCAAAAATTCATATATGGAAAAAATAATACACCATTGTGTATTACTACATATAATTACCATAGTGCACGAACTACAGCATCGTATAAACCTTATTATTATTTCAGACTATGGATTTTATGTGCGTGAAGTCAAGTGGAGGGCATGAAATGTATTTTTTCACACACAGCTGCTGCAGGCTTTGCAGCCCACTGAGGCCACCACCTCTTCACTTTAATAACCTCAAGTGGTTTTTTTTTTTAAGTTTCTTGCACTGCAGCTCCTCGTTCCCCCTAACGGACTTCCCCACTCTCCAGCG
>NW_009705284.1:0-35503 GCF_000703405.1 Apaloderma vittatum
GTGGGAAACGGTGTCAAATGCCTTGCTGATACCTTGAGGCAAGAAGGTAGACTTACATATGGTAGTCAAAATAATGGTAGATACTGTTTATATACTTGCAAACACATAAATATTTGTGGACTTCCAGCCTGGTAGTGCTATATACAAAAATTAGGTGCTGCATGCAAATACTTGTCTGTAAATGATCTAGTGCCCTCCATTTCCACGCAAAATTTTAGGGCTCACAACTGTTATACACAACATTTGCAGAGTTCTACAGAGGAAGAGTCAAGATGATCTGTATTCTCTTAGAGGTGTGAAACTTCCTTTGAAAGAATATGTGGGTCTCTTCCACTTAATGTTTAGATCCATTCATAGTTGCCATATTCATAAATGTTTTGCAAAAAACTAATAACTACATAACCCATAAGGCCAAGTGCTGTCATATTTGTGTCATGGGTAAAAGACACTTTATAGTCACAATGTAAGCATTTTGGGATAAATCAGGTGAGAAAAACTTATCGCGAGCAGTTCTGGCTTACGACAGTGGGTCAAGTAATTTCTGGGCCCCTAAACCGGAAGAGAGATTTGTGTTTCTACAGTGTTCTCACCCCTGACCTGTAAGCAAGTGGCTGGCAGATACAGAAAACAACTTTACCAGGGAATACTCAGTTACACAGGAGGAAAGTCTCTGCAAACTAGCATTCACTGACAGTCAGCAGCATAGGTCACTCAGCAGATATTTTAGCAGGTAAGTCTGTTATTTGATACTCTAAAGGGCTGGAGAAGTACTTCTCATTGAATGCTTTTAGAAATTATATTACATACTATTATAGATGTTTATATTATCTTATATTTAGACTGTAAAATGATATAGAGCTTGTCTATATGGAGCCTAGGAACAAGTTACTTAATTTGACTACAAGCTCTTGAAGAAGTCTGTGTAAATTTCTGATTTTGCAACTAGCAGTACTTTTCTTTCACTTCAATCTCAATCTGTCTCAAAACTAGGCACATTTATTGCAGCAGTGTCCCCATGTGGACTTCTACCAAAACAAATGTGACCAATTGAGTTTTGGCTCCAGTTTTGATGCAGGCAAATCCCTACTAAACAAAATACAAATAAATAGTAGTAACAGTTTTTTAAACCAAAGTGATTTAAGTAGGAATTGAGAGAAAATAGCTGTCAGCCAGTATCTGGAATTGGCCTTCTGGAGCCTCTGCTCAGTCCTTCCCTGCTCAGTTCAGGTTGTACAAATCCCAGTAGCCAGGGGACACAATCCTGCTGTCATCAGAGGCAGCATCTTCCTTATATACACAAAAGGAGACTGGGCATCCCAGCTGATCAGACTCATTTTTAGAGACCTCTGAGGCTGGCCAAATGTAGAGAAGAACAAAAAGAAAGACCTGCAGTATTCAGTGAACAAACTCAACTCCTTAACACAGTGTCAGTTTATAAACACTCAGGGGCACAAGCAAAGAAATTTGCTTTCTACTTCACAGGAATAAGTACATCTTTTCAAGTCCTTCTAGTCTATGGCCAGAAACAAAATACAAGGTAGAGCTATGAAATTATTTTTCTTTTCTATTCCTCAGACACTTCCACAGTAAAATCTTTATATTGCAAATGATACCAGAATAGATCATCCCACAGAAATCAATGGGATAAGTTACAAAGTTGCTGCTGAGAGGATCCAAGAATACAGCAATCTAAACCCCGATTAGCACTGAAGAATTTATTTAATTCATTATACTGTATTTGGCCTTTGTGAAGCATCTGTGTTAAGACCGTAATTCTACTGCATTTATTTGTTATTCAAAGCAGTTTGATGAATAATTCTGTAGTAATTTGTCCAAGCTTATTGTGAATATTCAGGATTTGAAACACGAACTGTGATTGCTCTACTAAATCAAATGGTGTGCTACTATTCCTTCACTGAATGACAGTCTTAGAATCCAGTGAATGACTGGGTGGGATAGAAGAAGAAAGAGAAAAAAATTAAACTGGAATATTCTCCAGAATTTTCGTGTAAATTAACTCTTGTTGTGGGCACTCCTGCCATGACAAAAGCAAGCTCGTTTATGAGAAGCAAACATAAATGGCAGGCATATTGTTATAATGTGCTTGTTTGGTAATAGTGCATGGAACATGGAATTATACTTTTTGTATATTAGATGTGCTATCACCTATAATTTGATGGGAAACAAAAAGGGGAGAAGGCAAGTAACAAGTCTGGGGAGACATTTAAAAGGCATTTCCTGAAAAGGAATTTTTTGTGCAGTGAAAATCAATTTAGGTTTTCCCCTCAGGCTTTGAAAAACAGACATTGCAACATTGCACTCAGGAATTTCAGCGCTCTAAGCGATTGCAGACATATACATGCTCTAAATGCAGTGACCTCAGAGGTTCGTGTTTGTAGGCTTATCTTTACCTCCCATTTGCTTGTTAAATTTCTAAACTCCGCATGTTTTTGTAGCCAGCCCTCTGCTATTTTCCAAATGACTGAAGCCCACAGCTTGGCTTGACTCTTTGAATTCGGCCTGTGAATGGTGGCAATGTGGAGATGAAGCTTGAGGGTGCAGCTGATGCCTCTGCAGCTCCAGAGACATTTCTGCAGGGTGGGTGTCAGGCTCTGCCATGAGCCTCCCACCGCTGTCTGCTCCAAGGAGGAAGCAAACTTGTCCTGAAATACTGTTTTGTCCTTGAACATTTACTCTGAGAGGGACTGCTGTGCCGTTGCTTCAGTGTAGATGCATAATCTTTCAACAAGTACGGGGTGTTCCTTGGAAAAAACAAAACAAAACAAGAAACCTGAGAGGGGAAGGCTGGAGGGATGACACAATTACAGGAAATCAAATGAACCAGGAAGAGAAAATTAAATGGACCAGGAAGATTTTACAGGTGTATTATCTGGGGACTCTGGCAGGTTTGACCCCACAGGACTTGTGTCTCTCTTGCGCATCTCTTTCACTCCACAATGCTGGGGTTTGAGGATCCGGTAGCCCATCCATCTTCACAGAAGTCTTGTGAGCTGAGGAAGTGCTATGCTCACTAACTTACAGAAAAAAGAAATTACTTGACTAGGGTTTCATAGAGCCTGCAACTAGCAGAATTTTCTCCCCAAGTCCAAAGCAAATCCATTAATTGCATGAGACTTGAACTGTGGAACTTGCTTGGACAGGAGAATTTGATGTCAGGCAAGAATGAAAACTGGCCACATCAGACTCGTCTTTGGTTCTCGAGGTCACTGTTAAAGCCAGGATGATATAAAAGACCACACTATTTTTATTTCTGTGAGAGAAATCAGTTAAAAATCTGATTTTTTTTTGAATCTTCAATACTCCTTTTGAAATGTCCATCATTTCTGACAGAACATATGATTGTTCCTGTGTTAATTGCAGCCATGCCCCCTAACAGTGAGACTGGAGGACAAGATGGCCCAAGATGGCCACAGCTTTGACAGGATATGAGGAAGGCCGGAGACGAGGTGCTGCCCCTCCCGGTATCTGTGCCAAGGGACCTCAGTGACATCGCTCCTGAACGTATGTCACTCATCACTGTAAATCACAGATATTTCCCCTTTAACCAGGAAGCCCTATGTTAAACAAGCAGGGGCATGATAAAGGCTCTTCTGTGACTTCCATATTGCTTCTTGGTAAACAAAATATTTAAAGACAGAAACTGTGCGTAATTATGGCTGAAAAGCTTGGTCTGAGGTAGTGTTCAAAAGTCTTAGCAGTGGATAGGGCAGAAGTACTCAGTTAGGATAGGCGCACTATAGTAATCATGACAATAAAAACCCGATGCCTGTTACAGACCTAAAATATAGACTGCTTCAATACATTTCTTGTAGCAAATATATCAATAAATGTGTTCAGGTAACTGGTCAAGTGACAGAGTAAACAGAGCTCCAGAAATTAGGAACTGCCTTAGTCTCGACTCTTTTTCTATAAAAATCATGGCCTGCTACAGGATTTGCCTACTAAATCCAGAAATGCCATCCTGGAATTCAAAATTTCAATTCTTGTTGCCTAAAATTTGCCTACACCAATCCCACTCAAAAAAAAAAAAAAAGTTAAGAAAGATGTGTTGCAGCTGTTCACTCTAACCTCTTTTTGTAGGGTCCAGCAAAAGCAGCACATCAGTGTTATGAAGGTCTGTCCTGGGTGGTTGTCAGGATTGCTCCTTACAGAGCCTGGACAGCAATCTTCCGTTTCGTTTCAGACATTGGTCATTAATAGTTGGTTTTGGCAGTGGCATGGTGTGAAGGGGTTTGTAACTCATATGAATCAGAGTTGTGGGGTTTGGATTAGGGCTTCCTTTGTGCTTGCTGACATGCCAGCAAGCACTGATGCAAAGGCAGGGGAATGGGCTGCTTGTTTCAGGCTGTAAAATGGGCTTGTTAAGGGCAGCTTCGTTTCTAGGCGTGGTACTTCATGCTCTGGAATAGTGTTTGCTCTCTGTGTTCTCTCAAGTTCAGTATTGCTACCTCCACTTTCAAATGAGTTGTTTGCTCAAAGCTGCCGAGCAGACAGTTTTCAGACTGCGAGTGGTCTCTGGCGCTGCCCATGCTGCACTACCTGCAGGCAGCATTCTCCCCTGGACACTCACAGGCACCAGCTCATCACAGCATTGCACCTTCTTTTCCTTGTTGCTTTTGGAAGAGCAAAAGGAAAATCAGACCAGAAACTTTGCTTATATCTGGCACCACGATTTCAAAGTTAGAAGCTTAAATTTAGGGTCTTAAATACATATGGGGGTGTTTAGGGTGTCAGGACTTCCCCTGGAAGGCTGTGGGACCAAAAGTCTGCAAAACCTGCTGCAGACTGGATGTGGCCCAGGACTGTTTGCACACAAAGCTTCATATGCTTTCAGAGCACATTAAGGAAAACAGCCTTCTCACAGTTTAGATGTGATTTGCGGTCAAAATGATGTGAGCTGCAGAAGAGGTATGACCAGGTAGCAAGTCCCTGCAGCAAACCAGCGACTCTGGGACTGCTGAGGACACAGAGACTGAAGAAACATCTCTGACAGCCTTTAAAATGTGTTACATGATGGTGCTTGTGACCCTGCCTTTGCCCCAGGCTATGCTATAGCTGCTAGAATTTCAAATCTCTGTCAGTGAGGGCTGAGTGGTATCTGGGCAAAGAAAAGAAATAAATAGGTTTGGACATTCTACATTTTCCATTTGGGAAAAAGTTAACTTTCCTCAACTTCAGTTCCCCTTGGTTTATTTTATTCCTTTCCCTTTCTAATAATTTGAAAGCTTTATTTTTCTCATGTAAAAAGTCATGTGATTTCTGGTACCTCAGGTTACAGAATCTCAATGGCTTAAAACAGCTTCATCTGTAAAGAGTGGACACAGCCACTTCTTCATCAAGGCCTGATAATACTCAGACATGTCAAGTTTTCCCTTGAAAACACACATTTTCTAAGCATACTTTATTAAGACCAAAACACTGACTTTGAAATTGAAGATAAAAGTTTTTGTGTTAAAAGCCAGAGAAGTTGTGGCACAACCAACATGATGGCAGCACAGAAAATCTTGTACCATATTCCGATTTAATCCTATTCCTTTTGTGCACACCTTTGTTTTTTGTCACGTTATGTGTTCTTGGTTGGATGTGTGTGGAGAGGGGGAGTGGTACGCTGGAGAGGGTGATTTTTTCCCTTTAACAATAATATCCCACTTCCAGAAAAGATATGAAGCAGAAGACTGAACAGAAAACCTAGCTATTTATTGCCCCAAGGCATTATTCATTTTCCTGACACATTATGTTTTTAATTAAAATTGCACAAGTTAATTAAAATGTTCATTCAGCCTTTTTTTTTTTTTTTTGCATGGGTGCATTGTTACTCTCCCATCGTTCCAGCATTTTAGTATGAGGCCGTTACATTTCAACAAACTGCTGGCTTTATCAGCTCAGACTTCTACTGACAGACTGTCATGTTCTCTACACCTTTTTATCTCAGATGTTCTAATTTTTTTAAATACCTCCTCTAGTGTGGGGGTTGGTTGGTTGAGGGGGTTTTTTTTACAAAATAGTATTTTTATTGTTCTGCTACCGGCAGTTTCCACTACTTGTTTGAGCTCAGAATTATTAAGGAGACATTGTCAGGAATGGGCAAGAAGGTTTCACAAACAGGGCATCACAGAAGTGTTACCCCACAAGAACCAGTGAATGTTGTCAAGGCTCACTCGTAGGGAAACTGCTTAGATTAATCTACAATACAAGTACACAGTAATTTTGGAAACAATACTAAAGAAAAGGAACATTCAAAGAAAGTAACTATGAAAATTCTGCATAAAAGCTGTTTATACTGAAATATTGGAAATCTTTCGGATTTATAGATTATAGGTATTGAGTCTTTGATCACTAGTTTGGAAAAAAGAAATGCTATAAGATGGATACAGACCTTTAACCACTTTGCCTAGTCTGTTTTTAAAAGGCATAGCAGGATTTGAATGGTTTGAGAAGGTGTTTCTTTTTGGTTGAAACAGTGTTCTGGTATATGAGGAAATTCAAGAGAACATTCTTAGGCTGTGAACTAGTAAAACCAGCTTTATTCCCTTTTCAGGGAACTTATTTCTACTCTTAAAATTCCCAAGGCACATGTGGAAGTCTGTCCTGCTTCTTTTAAGCTGTCTCCATAACATGTTGAAGTGCAGTGATTCCTAGAAAGGAAGGGATTTCACCTATAGGTCATCTCTGAGTTCCCTGGAGGTTTTAAACATATATGGTGTACTTAGCCTGTTAAGTGTTATCCTTACTGAATGTTAAAACTTAGAAATAAGTAAAAGGCCAATAAGCTACAGTGGGGGCAAAAGACAGAAAGCAGGTAAAGCAAATGTTTTCTGCAGAGGTGTACAGCAAGCTGTTACACGGCTGCTGAAGCCGTCGAAGGCATCGGTGTTTTTAACCAACATCTTGTGCCCCGGCTGCTGCACCACCACATGCCCGAACAAAACGGAGCTGTTGAAGCAAAGCTGTATTTTGTGTGTAAGCGCCTTCTAGACAGCAACGACGAAGCCAAGTTTGAAAATCAGACCTCAAAACAACAGCTCCCATGACTCAAATAGGCAAGGAGGGATGGACCAAGGGGTTCAAATTCCGAGCTCAGCTAACACGCGTTAGTGCCATTTGCTTTTTTCACACAACATGAGTTAAGGACAGACTGTCAGCCATAACTTTGAGCTTCCTGGATGCTGTCAGCTCATTTCACAACCTTCACATTATTGAAGTGGAGCTTTTTGCATTTTATTCTTTGACTTCTTGTTGTATCTTCATAAGAATAATGTGATTTCGGGAGAAGTGTTGAAAGGTTTGAATGTGGTAACTAAACATTTACAAAAGATCTTTAGCCTGAAATATGTAAATATATTTCTGTCAGTGGTTCAGATAGCAGTGTTTAATTTTGCAGAAAAATTGCAAAGGTTTCTTTTTATACTGAATTTATGCTCTGATGAAAAGCACTTCACTTCAGGAAGTGGAAGAAATTATTTATTTTTAAAACTCTCTTAATATAGCATTTTACATGTCTTGCAAAGGGTGTGAAAGATAAGGTTACCAGTCAGGAATAATGTTTTACAACATCATTACCCTGATAACACCCAAAGCATCTCTATTTGCATGATATCCATTGGTATATAGTATATCTATCTTTTGAATCAAATAATATCCTCCTTGCTTACACTAATATTCTCATGTGATACGTGGCAATGGTTCAGAGATGTGCCAGGACAGGTTCAGACTGGACATTAGGAAGTGTTTCTTTATCAAGAGGGATATCAAACACTGGAAGAGGATTCCTAGAGAGGTGGTCAATGCTCCAAGCCTGTCAGTGTTTAAAAGGCATTTGGACAATAACCTTAATAACATGCTTGGGCAGCCCTGAATTGGTGAGGCAGTTGGGCTAGATGATCGTTGTAAGTCTCTTCCAAGGGAAATAGTCTATGCTATGCTGTGCTATGCTATGCCCTCCCAACCGGTTTCTGAGCAACAGGGTTCTGTAGCCCTGGTCCAATCTTTCAAGTAATGACGTTGTTGATTTGCAAACTTAATTTTCTTCTTAGTTTTTAAATGTCTTTCTACACTTAAAATGAGACAGACACTGTTTGTGGAACTAAACCAAAACCAGCAAATCCTGGCCCTACTGAAATCAATGGCAAAGTTCCCACGGTCTGCAACTGAGCCAGGATTTCACCCAGAGTGAATAAATGAATATGTGTTATTGTGGAACACGTATGGGTGGTTGGCTTGTACAGACATTTCCAGCTGTCATTCCATACCCTCTCCACAACCTCTATACTGTATTTCTCTTTTTGCAGCCCCACTGTCTTGCAGGTCTGCTTTCTGATCTGTCACTAGTGCCTCACTGTGGTCTTTTTTTCTTGCTTCTTTTGCATCTTAATGTCTTTTTTCTGAAACCTTTTAATGCTTCTGTCATGATGCCAATGCAATTCATTGGCTTTCCATTTACAGTTCATATTCTCAATAGCTCTGTTGTTGAATCTTCTTTCTTACTATCGACTTTCTTCTTGTTGTCTTCATTTTCCACTACTCTCTGACTTGTGCAGTAGTTTCTTGCCTTTCCTGCCTCTGTTGCTAACTTCTGTGGCATTCTTCTGGTCCTACTAAATCCATAGGCCTTCACAGACCAAATGCTTGTCCTTACCACAGAAGCCCCATGTGAAAGGTTTATAAATTTGTGTCAGTAAAACTGAAGCGTTTTGTAAAGCTGCATTATTTTTACCAAATTTTACACTTAAGAAAATTAAAAAGCTTTAAAAATACTGTGGAAAAAACTGGAGTATTTTTCGTCAGCATTTTTAAACACAAATTTGAATTTGTGGGTTTGTAATAATTAGTTGCTCTTGCTTTATAATTTTCTTTAACACCAGTAAGAATTGTTTAAAAACAAAAGCTCCCATTCTAATTTTTTTAATAGTTTACCATGCTACCAACGCTTTAAAAACACTGGTTTCGAAATATCCTGAAACATATTTTCAACATTTTAAAAGGACTTTTTAAAATGGAAAAAAAAATCATTTTTCTCCTTATTTTTGCACCCTGTAATCCGGGTGCCTTGAACTTCCCACACAGCATCAACCTTTTGTGCTTTCACATAGGAAAAGTCAATGTCTAATCATAAAAGGGTTTGAAATGCTATATTAAGAATACAATCTAACTTGTTAGCTGCTGTTTGACATCCTGAAAGCTCTGAATTTCATGCAGTAAAAATTAAAATCTGGTATCATTTTGTGACTCGTATCACCTTCTTTCTCACAGATTTCAACTGTGTGAAGTTATTTCCATAAAGAAATGTGGGGATATTGTAGGAAGCAAACTGGATTTACCAACAGTTCAAAGCTGTGGTGAATATTACATTTAAAACCAACTCCTCTTATTATAGATATTTTTAACACTTCCTGAAAATTCCCTTCAAAAAAGTAACAGTAATTTTCATCAGCTCTGGGAAAAGAGTCATCAAGTATCTCCAGGTGTAATGTATTTTTAGTAGAACCACCCAAACTGTTAGCCACAGTTGTGAACTCTGCTGAGGAAGTCTCTCAGCGCTGCGGTGGCAAGCTATCTGCCCACTGGCAGTTTGAGTGCTCCAGATAGAGGTGCAAGACCTTAAAAAAAAGTAAAAATGATAAAGCCATGCCATAAAAAGAGAGCATTTAAGAAAATCATTTTCCCTGGCTTGGAAAGCAATGGAATAATAGAAAGAGAAAGAAACTGCTCTGAGAAAGGAGCAGCTTGAGGAGCCTGGCTTTGCTGCAGGGCCATTGATCCTCGGCTGCTCTACCTTTCACGTAGACGATTACCTCCTTCTGGCACTGAAGAAGACCCGTGGCTTTTCTCTGCTCATGCGCTGCCTCCCTCCCTCCCTTTATGCTTTCCTTAAAGGAGCTTTCATCTTTTTTATCCTGTGATGAGGAACCTAGCAATTCCCAGGAAGCTGATTTCCAATAATCACCTAATTTCTTGCATGAAGCGGCACAGGGCGCCCCAAGACTCCCATCACCTTGCATGACCACTTTCAGTGCGCTCAGACTTGGAAAGTCCTGCTGCTTTCTGCCCTTGTAGGCACAAAGGTTAATGGAGATCAGGCAACTTTTCTTAGCTGTCAAACTCCAGCCATTTAATCCCTGAGCCTGGGAAAGGAGGATTTCTAGAAAGAAGGACATTAACAGCCCTCTTACATTTCATGGACTCATAGAATCATTTAGGTTGGAAAAGACCTTTAAGATCATTGAGTCCAAGTGTTAACCTAACAATGCCAGGTCCATCACTAAACCATGTCCCTAAGCGTCGCATGTAGACATTTTTTAAATACCTCCGGGAATGGAGACTCATTGACTTCCCTGAGCAGCCTATTCCAATGCTTGACAACCCTTTCAGTGAAGAAATTTTTCCTAATATCCAATCTAAACCTCCCCTGGCAGAACTTGAGGCCATTTCTTCTTGTCTTAAGGGGCAGATTTGAGCTGAGAAGTTCAGACTGGATCCCAAAGCTGATGACCTCTGTCAGAACACGTTCCTTTTAGAGATAGTTTCCTCCCCTAGAAATAGAGGAGAACAAGTGAGCAAACAAAAACTTGGCCACCTTGGACACTTCTGCATGTTCACAGATCATTCTGCCTGGGCACAGTAGTTCTAACAGCCCCTGGCCAGGCCACAACAACACTGTCCAGACCTGCTGGAAATGCAGCAGGTGGTAACCTCTGCAAGGGAGATAAAGACTTGGAATTGGCAGTGATTTGTACCCTCTGGAGATAAAGCAGAGTCACTGCTAAGAACGTATTTGTTTGGTTTTTTCCCTCTTTTCACTCAGCTTGAGTAAATCCGGTTGGGTTTTTTTTTGTCTACTTTCATTTGTTTGCTTTTTTCACTTTATTGCTTTCATTGTTCTACCCCATGCAAGACTAAAACCTCACCACAAAGGAAAATATGGAGTTGAGAACCCCTTTTTCCACGCATAGAAGTGAGACATCTGCTATATAGCTTTGTAACTACCTCCACCTATGTGAAAATGCCGCAGGACCAAAGGACAGCTCTCACCCCTCAAACTCTCAAGCCAGCATTACAAAATAGGCTTATTTCTGCACTTAAAACATTTTATGTTTCTTTGTATGTATTTTTAATTTTTCACTGCTCAATAAATTTAGATAGTCTCAGACAAATAGAGGAAGAAGGCAATAAAATACCTGTTTTGCTGTCCTAAATTTAATCCTAAATTTAATCTTTCTACATTGTTAAGGCTTTTGCTTCATTTCTTACTCCCGTTTATTCCCCCACTCTCATTTGTAGGTGTGGATAGCAGGTTTGCTTGCTGACTTGCCAGTTGTATTTGTACAACAGCTCTATGTCAATGACACCATTTATAAGGGAGATAAATGAGAGCAATTAAGCACCATGGCCATAACTGGTGAAACTTTCTGCAATGAGAGCATGATTAAAATGACAGAGTGCTTGTCTGTGCCTGCCCAAGGTGTGTGATGCAGCCTCTCTCTTTTGCCTGGTGGAGTGACCCCTGGCAGCACACCTCACATGTTCATTGTTTCCATAGGGCTATGTATAACCCCTCGTGTAAAATGGCAATGCGTATTGATTGATGGCCACTTCATTTTTAAGAGCCATCTTCCACTATGTTATTTGGAGTTAAGCAGGACAGCTGATAAATATTACACTTTAGTTCATGTTTGTTAATCTATTCACTTGAATAACCTCCTCAGATGCTGATAAATGGCACCTTCACAAAGAATAGCAGTTACTTTTTCACATAATATACTGGTGTTTAAGGCTTTTTATAGTATATCAAAGGCACAGCCTCACTCTATCATTCAAAACTTGAATGACATTTTATTAAAATCAGGCTTCTTTTTAGTCCTGTCTGGATTATGTTTCCAAAAGTTTTAAAAATGGATTTGTGGGAAGGAGGGAAGTTGTCATGAGGAAAGGAAACTCCATTCTGTCAAACCAAAAGCAAGTGTTTCAAACTAGGGATTGTTTCCCTTAAGAAATTAAGTTCCCTGATTTGAACAGAAAAGGATCTGTAAAAGTGCAGAAAGAAACAAACAACTGAAAAAATAAGGCGATTGCAGGAAAAGTAAAGAAATAAGACCAATTTGTGGTGAAAGCGATATAGATGGTCAAATATAGTATGAAGGAGCAAAAACAAGCAGAGAGAAAAAACCAAAACCAAACAAGCAATGACCATGTAATGAGAAAACATGAACTAGATCAGATGCTCCGGGCTTCCCCCAGCAACACCAGCAGACAGGACTGAGTTGTAGGACAGCAGCCTTACCAGTCTGGATCTTCCCTGCCAGCTCCTGCCCTTCTGCAGTAGGGATGTGACCTGCATGCCCCAACTCCAGGAAACCCCACTCCTGTCCCTCATGGGAGATGCTGCCGTCATGGGAGCTCTGTAAATCTTCTTAGGAGTCCCAGGCTGGCCATAGACACACTTTATATGCATGGAGCATACACAAAACACAGGTAGATGAAGCATCTGTGATGGCAAATCCTTGCCATTTTTAGATGTCATAAAGTAAATGTATTGCACTGGCTGTGATGTGGCTGGCAAGGAAATGGAGGTGCCGTCCCTCTACTCTTAGATCCAAATGCCTGACATGGTAGAGCACGTGGTTTACCTGTGGTTTGTATCCCAGCAGGCCCTGCCCAGAACACAGTGCCCAGAAGTATGTTTCCAATGCAGCTCCATTGCCAGAAACATTAGGAAGGGCGAAACGGGAGCCAGGACTGTTGGGGCAGCACAGCACAAGGGCAGCACACCCTGGGCCCCTGGGCTTCCTGGGGAAGGAAAACTGCAGCAAAGCATCACATCTGAGAACCGTCTTCCAGGTGTGTGGGGAGGAAGGCAACCCTGGGGTCTTGAAACCAGAAGAGAAAAAGGGGCAAATTGAGACTAGGTTTGGAAACCCAATGGGTACCTTGGAAGCATTTTGCAGATATGTTAAGCAGAATTTAGAGAAACAGTCTCCTTCGTTTGAAATGCTGCTCTTTTTTCTAGATGTCAGGAAACCTTGAATGTGTATATTGCTGTCCTGTTTTCAGCTAAACAGAACCAATTCTGTTCAGTGACTTACTTCTCAGCTCAGGCTCTTCTAAGAGGTTGCACTTTCTGAAGGCAGCAGCATGTTTTTGCAGACAGTGTGTGCTACTGGCAGTGATAACACCTGATGTTTACAGTTACTGGCTGGGACTGGGATGCAGAAAGGCTCTTGCTGATACTTATTCCTGTAGTGACCAAGGCCACCGCTGGCTCTTATTTGCCATGCTGGGGGTGCCAGGAAGTAAGAGGGGTCACAAGGAAGTAAAAGGTTGCACCTCCAATGAGTTACAGACAGGAAAAGTGATGAACAAGAGTATTCCATTCCATATACATAATTTTCAGTATAAAACTAGGGGATCACAAGAGTTTAGGTCTCTTTCTTCTCTTCTGTAATGGCCAGTGTTCAGAGAGGACTCCGTCTGATCTTCTGTGTTTGATCTCAATCCTGAGTTTCTGAATCCAGCTCCTGTATCCAGCTCCCCTCTGCCGCTGAGCCTGGGGCTTCCCCAGTACTGCCTGCTCTGCAGGAAGTGGAAGAAAGTGTGGAGAAAGGTGGAACTTAATTGCTACTTTAGTCATAAAGGAAGTATTTAAGGGTTGTTCCCATGGAGTTGGAAGGTGTCAAGGGTTGAGGAGAAACGTACAGAGGGACTGGGTAGAGATGCTGTGTTCAGACTGCCAGAGATGGAGCAGAAGGCAATGGGGTATGGTCAGCCAAAGTATGTGAAGTAGATAATATATTTTTATGTGCTCAAAGATGTCCCTAAGTAAGTGACAAGAAGGATGATGTGGAAACAGACACAAAGATAAACAACATCAGAAGGGATATAAGAACAGTCACACCAGGTCAGACCAATAGTCCGTCTAATTGGCCTCTGATGTGTCACAGCAACGTTTGAAAACTCATATTAAGTTATCTGTCTGCACTGGAAATAATGTCCTAGTCAGGATAAGCAGGCAGTCAGGGCATTTCATTCTTTAAGATGGGAGTACTCATATTATTAGGAAATAATTTAGTCTAACTTAATGTGACTAAATACTCTAAATATCCACAGAAGGGTTTTACAGATTTTCTGAATCCAGACAATTTTTGGCTCAGTAAAATCCGTGAAAGGAGTTACACAAGCTACTAAGGAGTTACATAAATACAACATTTAACTTTAATCACTGCAATTCAGGTTCATTTATTGCTCTCATTTTATGCTTTTAAGGCAAATTATAGAAAAAAACTTTTTCCAACAAATGGACTAATGTGCTTTGGGGGAAAAGTTTCTCCTCTAGCCTCCTCTTTTTACTCACACACACAATACATATCTTTCTCTTCAAAAGTCCAAAATCTCTTTGCTATCTGTGGTCAAAAATTTTCTGTTGACTTCAGGCCAAAAAAAAAGCAAACTCATCCCTTATATTTAATGAGAGGAGGAAATCAAGGTGGTGGCGGTTGTTATTTCTTCAAGGATGTTAGCTATGTTTACCATGCAATGCTACAAAAATACTTTATCCCATAGTATCTATCCTTACTGTTTCCTACATGAGATGATATGCTGGAAAAAGAAATGGATTTTTCAATGAAAGGGAATATCTATTTTCTGTGTTTCCTCAAGTATCTGTCTTCTAAATCAGGCAACCTCTGGCATGCAATGAAATAAGGGCACCTGTGCCACAGATGAACAGAGTAATAAGGAATAAAACCTTCTAATGAGAAGTATTAATTTTAAATTTGTAAGAAACTTCTTACCTGGTTAATTCTATCATACTCTTTAACCTTGGATGATATCTTTCACACCTCACTCAACTTGTGTTATAGATGAGTTGCTAGTCCCCAAAGACTGAGGAAATTTCTAACTCTCATCTGTGAAAGATTTCAATATATATATGACAGTGTATCATTTTTTTTTCATGCAGAGATTCTCCAGCTGAAGTTTTGCTTCTTATTGCTGTGAAAGAATAATAAAAAAATGAATTTTTCTTTTTCAGAAACAGGTTGATAATGTGGGCCCAGGATAGGATGGATTTTCTCACAGTTTATTCAATAACAAAATTTGGTATGTTAGTACCAAGCCATCACTTTATCATAGAATCATAGAATGACTTAGGTTGGAAGTGACCTTAGAAATCATCTAATCCAACCTCTCTGCCATGAGCAGGAACACCTCTCAACTCGACTAGGTTGCTCAAGGCCTCATCCAGCCTGGCTTTGAACATCTACAGGGAGGGGGCATCCACAACTTCTCTGGGCTATTTGCCATTATCACATATATTTACTATTTTTTACTATTTGTTTTACCATTATCATGTATATTTATCTGTGCAGTTAGAATTTATCCTGCACAGTTAATATGTTTTCATTAAAAGATTTTAAATAAATCTTTTCTCAATAGAAGTGAAGAAAGGTGGGCCTCACATTTTACCTCCGTCTTTGTGCATTTTGATGTAATGCCTCAGAATGCCTGCTACTATTTAATTAAAAAGGAATCTGGATTAACTCCAGCTGTGGACCATGTAATCAGGACTTGTGAGTGCATTCAAAAAGGGGTGTTTTCCCTGGCTCATATTTCATTCCAGCATGAAAATCTGCTCTCACTCAAACCTGTCCACATGCTGCAGTAAATGATTTTCCCTCCCTTCTGAATCGTATACTTGAGCACCCCCACTACACTTCTATGAAAAGAAACAAAAAGGCACAAACAGCTTGACTGGTCCATTTACACTAAGTACTATTTAATGATGAGGGGCTTTGCTTGTTCAAGTATAAATCTACCATTTAGTTAGGTTTATACTGCACCAACTGTAAGATCTGTTATATCATTTTATACAGATTTATGTCATTCTCTCCAGATGACTACAATTTAATTATTTCATGCCCATCTCTTAAGAGAAGCTCACTGCTCAGAGGTGGTGTTACCTTTCCTTAAAAAGGCATATTACCATCACGAACCACAGGAATGGTTTCAAATCTACTACTTCTCAAAGTATTTCTGCTCCCATTCAAAATAATAAAATAAACATGATAGGAAAGTCTTGCTCTAGCTGCGAATTTTATTTTTTTTTTCCTATTAGGGTAAAATAGTCACAGATCCATATATGCATTTTGGAGAGAGTCTAGCCCACCAATACATATCAATGTGTTCTCAAGTCCGAATATGATTGTGCAACAACACAAATGTGCGTGTAAATCCATGAACAGACACATCCGTGAGAATTTGTGATCACATTTGATTTTCAGTGCTTTTTCTGGGTATGCACTTTGCCCCTTTAGATGTCATCATTGATCCATAGTGGAGCAGCCGACAAGAGTCTGTCTTGGCCAGCAGAAAAGACAATTGTCAAATAGATGTTGCTCATTGTTCATTTCCAGAGACTGGACATCTTTTTGCTGTAATTTGAAATGGCAAGTTTTCTCAAGCTATCAGCAGAGGTTCAGATGATAATGAAAACTAAGTCAGACTTCACCATGCATGAAATATTCTGAAACTTTGAATTTTTTAAATTTCATACCTTGTGTGGAGGTTACAGATGGGTAAACCCAAAAACATTTGGCCTTACTGCAATATTGGACTTAACTAGCCAAACATCACCTGCCAAAACAAACTAGAAATAAATAGCTCTCCATTTTCAGCAGAACAGAGAAATTATCCTTCCCTTTTTTTATTTCTATTTTTCTCTTTCTTCCAATCCATCAATGTGAAAAGACTGTTGAACAAAATTCTGGAAAATACATCCCCATATTTTAGGATTTCTGATAAATTTCCTCTAGGATATTGTAAATGGCAATTTTGGTCACCATAGATTGCCTGTCTGAGTTATATGGAGGTATGTATTTGCCTGGAGTTATGTATTTGTCTGGAGTTACGTATTTGCAGCATGTTTCTCTGTATTTCTTAGTGTCCTACAGTATGTCTCTGGGGGAACTGAAATTTTAGATCTAGCTTTCAGTTCCTGTTTTTTTCGTAAATTGAACACGCAAAATTGCTCTCATTTTCTTTTTGGTCTTCAGGACATCACCTAATTCATTTCTTGATGGCGTTCTTCACTGCTCTTCCATCTACCCTTCATGCCAGTCCTTACAAAGGAACTAGTCATTATAGAATCATAGTATCACCTCTATAGTATTTCTGGTCAAGACAGCGGGTGAGAAAGTTTTAACTTCAGTCCTAGAATGTGCCCTGATGAAATTCTAATTACATTGCCACTATAGAGAAAATTAGAAAATCACAGCAGTTTAAAGTTTAACCTTCAAGGAAGCTTGAGCAGAAGTGAATAATGTTATTTCTGAAAGACGATGTGAGTGCAGTTGCAGATGCTAATGCGAAGTGATGCATGTTCATTACAGCATCTTTCCACACTGTTAAGTGGAACAAGTCATACTGCAAGTGTATGCTTAAGTGCTTGAGGATCGAAGACTCAGCCATAAACAGCCGCACAAGATTGTATGACATCTGATTTTTTGAAGCAAACACAGATTTATGATTACATTTCTATCCAGTTTCTCATTCTTGATGGAGAGCTATTTGTTCTCAGATTTTCTATCATGTCCACCATTCTGATATTGAACTGTATATATATCAGTTGTGGCAACTACGTGTATACTTATATTCCACTCAGTTGGAGATCAGGACATCTAAAGCAAACTTGAGGCGAAAACCTGCTCATCCACATTTTTATGTATTATTCTTGTATCATTCTTCCAAGTGAATAAACTCTGGGACAATAGCCTGCTCTGTGTAGATATACAGCACTGATTTTCAGCTTTAACAACAATCCAGATTTTTATCTCCATCTCTTTCTTTAACGCTGCTGAAATTCTCAACCACAAGCGCAAATCAGCCAGGCAATCCCATGACAAACTCCACTAAGGACTTCACAGTTAACAAAACAATGAATGAAACATCATTCTGGCACACAGAACAGCTTTCTGCTGTCTTCTGCCGCTTTTGCTTTTTTTTTCCCCAAGTGGAAAAGCAATTTCAAAAACAAGGTGCTGTCATTTTAGCAAAGGAGAATTAGGACTGTGAAAGGATGAAGTGTCCTTGCACAGAGAGACTGCAGCTAAAATTGTATCAATATTCCTGTTATAAACTGATAAACACAGAGCTCAGTGAGGTCAAGTTGTACATGCTTGAGCTGACATGCCAATCTGCCAGCAGTCATATGGTTCTCATATGGCGACACGCCACAGATGCCAGGAAAATG
Source organism: Apaloderma vittatum (assembly GCF_000703405.1). NCBI lineage: Eukaryota > Metazoa > Chordata > Aves > Trogoniformes > Trogonidae > Apaloderma > Apaloderma vittatum. The sequence continues at coordinate 18,260 of NW_009705284.1, forward strand.
TGAGAAGTTTCTGGCTCATTTCATTTCACTCTCCTGAATGCCATGTTTGCCTGCACACACACACACACACACACACACATACACTCACTCACACACATAGAGTAGATTTTCTAATTTAAACAGAGCTGTTATAGCCTGTGTATTCACATTTTCTTAAAGGATTTGCAATAACTCACCCAAACTGATTGCTGAGACTTCATAGCAAGACTTGTCTTGGAAATGAGAGCAGCTTTTTTTTTTTTCTTTTTCTTACAAGCCTTCAAAACACCCCCATAGCCATTTTTAAATGACATCAAAAGACGGAATTAGAAAAAGAGACAGACAAGATAACAACACATCATATGTGGATGCATTTTGCACACACTTAGAGAAGAGAGTCTTAAAAGTTTTAGTTGTCTCAAAATGAGACTTCTTCCAACCTTTAACAACATTAAAACAGCTCTTTTATTAATGCTTGAACAGTGGCAAGTATTTATTTCTTTGGTAAAGTTTCTTCAATGTGCATATTTGTATCAACAATATAATGTCTCTGTCGCATGGACTGACATGATAGTACATAAACAATTGTCTAAACTCATATTTTGTAAACAGATCACAATTATTCACTGAGTATATAATGCACAATTTACAAATTGTTGAAATATGTATTTCCTCATTAGGCAGTCTTTCAAGCCTTTACAGTCTTTTCTGTCAGGTTCAATTGTCTTCAAGACAAATTATTTTTCTTTTCCTTCTTTTAAACTGTTACTAAAGGGAAAAGACTAAGACAGATATAACTACAATCACACAACATTTTAAATGAAATTACTTACTTCTAAAACTGAGAGTGTACACTTCCTTGCTTCACCAAGTCCAACTACTGTGATTTTAAATGAACTTATTACGAACTGCCAATCCAAAATCATAAACTGGTTTTAGGCTTAATATATGAAAAAACAAAAAAATATACAATATGTGCCTCTATGTGATTGTTCATATGTGTATGTGCACATAAAATTATACAAGTAGTGATGATTTCTCCATGCAAGGATGTGTTTGAAGTTAGTTCACCCAAGACACCTCACCTACTTTTGGTCAGAAATGTCTCTCTTCGTGAAATGGCACATTTCTAGGTAGTGCCAAACTCTTTAGATTATTTCTTCCTTTCCAGTGTTAAGATATACCTCCCTAAGATCACACTTACCAGGTGTTCAAGATATAGAACACCAAATCAGGAGGAGGCAGTAACTTTCTGGTGCATAGAATGCTAGGATTTGGGAGTCTTAATCCCAAAATTTACAAGACTAGGAACAAGAAGTAGCAGAGAGAATTCTTGGTATTCTGAGGATGTCAGGATGTGAACATTTCAATCACCACCATTCAGATTTTTTTTTTTATTTTCATTTACACATCATTTATAAATTTGGGAAGGAAAGTCAGCTTAGGCGTTGAGGCAATAGCCTAAAATTGAGGAAAACCAGATTTGATTCCTTGCTTGGCCTAAAGTTTCCTGCTCGAATTAAGATACTGCACCCTACCTCTCTCCACAAACCTCTAAATATGGGGAACCAGGAATACTTATGATCTTGTGGATTTAAATGCATGTCCTGTCTGCATCCTAAAGGGAGAGAAATGCCCATACTTACAATCCCAGTTGTTCTCTCCAGCACCTTAACTGCCAGAGAGAGGAGAAGTGGGCTCTGGTGAGGTCCCATATCTTGTAAACAAGGAGATCATGACCTCAGGGCAGGCTATATCAAGTACCAGAGGTCAGGGTCCACACAATGATATCTCAGATCACAGAATCACAGAATGTCAGGCGTTGGAAGGGACCTCAAAAGATCTAGTCCAGCCTCCCTGCCAGAGCAGGATCACCTACAGGAGGTCACACAGGAACGCGTCCAGGCGGGTTTTGAAAGTCTCCAGAGACAGACTCCAGAACCTCTCTGGGCAGCCTGTGCCAGTGCTCTGTTACCCTCACAGTGAAAAAAGTTTTCCCAATGTTTACGTGGACAGCGACTCAGGGAAGGGATGTGCTCCAGTCACTCCTGAAGTTATTAACAGGTTCCCTGGGTTAAGAGGCTTTTAAAATGTAAAGCCTATGCTACACAGATTAAAGCAGAGGAAAAAAGAGAATGCTAGAGGAAGAAATGCCTACAGTTTTTTTATACTTGTTCCCTGAGTTTGGATTAGCCATTACAAGCAACCTGAAGCACTGAGACTGTACATGCTTTCAGACAAGTAGCTGATTCTTCCCTTTATTTCCTGGCATACCTCACAGGGATGCTCAGATAAAGGACAAAGAAAATGTGGTGTTCAGAGTCCTGTGTGTCCTGCCATTACTTGATCAGAAACACAAATGTTAATTGAATTAAAACTAAACCAAATAATTTCCCCACTTAGAAAGGGAGAACTGTTAACATACACTCCAGTGACAAATCCTTATTTTCCTTCCCTCAGACCCAGGGATTTTATATCACTTGCAGAGGTCTTTCTTGTTTTTCAGGGTCTTGCTTAATTCGTCAGGCTTCAGTCAAGGTAACTGGCCCATATAGCTTACTTTTGAAAAAAAACATTCCCAAGAGAATACTGAACTTTTCCTGAAATATTTTGTGTTTCAAGTGCACTGAAAAACAGTATTATGTGAAATGGAACCCTCAGTATGAGTTTGAAGTTTCCTGTTCATTTTTTTCCTGAGGTCAATAACTGTGAAAAATGTCACAAACGCAAACTCAGATCTACAGTCTTTTTTATGAAGTCTTTTTTTTTTTCCTAGTAGTAACTTTTTTTTCTAGCATATTTACTCAAGGAGCCTTCATTACTGCAATAAGAATAATGAAGAAGCTGAGGAGCTGAGGAACAGAACTTCAATTTTCTTGTTGCTCTCTAAAACACATATATTTGTACAAATGTTTTGGAATAAACATTTGTGTTTGTGCTTGCACAGCAATTAACAGATTGTAAATACCGTTCAAAGTACTGCATCCACTTAGACTTACTGTATACACAACCCCTAGCTGGATTTTGTTACATACGACACAGGTCCCAAGTAAATGTCGCTTTCTTTTTACTTTTAGTTGTCAAGTAAAGATAAAGCATTTCTTCAATGGATTTAACTCAATGCACTTCTTTGTACTGAGATCAAAGCAGCAGTACACTTGAACTTTGATTTTGGCATTGCATACGTTGCATATTGCATACATGCTATCGATACTATGACCTCCTTGCAGTGATCAGAACAATTTTTCTGTCCAGAAACAAACTAAAGCATTAGAACTAAATTCACATGAAAACAAATATTATGCATGTAGCTCAGTGTTAATATTCATATTATATTTTTTTAAACTTAATTTGTCAAGTTCATAACTATCACTTAAAACTTGCTGACAAGGAACCTGATAACACATCATATAAAATTCCATTTTACCACCGTTTCCTTGGAAACACAAGATAAAAATGGGCCATGCACAATGGAATGAAATCAAACAAATTAAAATAAACCTTAAAGAATTCCCACTAATCACAAAACCTTTGCTTTGTTAAAATTCACGCAAAACCAGAGATAATGAGTCTTACAATAAGAACATCATTAGTTGCACGGTGTTGCAGTCCCTACTTGTTTTGGCCCTGATCCATCAAATCAGTTTTGCATATATGTAACTTTAAATACCTGAGAAATCCCAGTCAACAGAATGAGTCATATGCTTAAGGTTATTCATGTGCTTAAGATCCACACAAGAGGTGGTTGTGTCTCCAGAGGCCGACTAGTTACAAGAAAGTGAATATGTGCACACACACTGTAGGCTCTACATACATCTGCGAAAGCTATGCTCAGGAATGATAACAACATATAAAACACTCTAGTCTTCATATACCATGAGTTATGACTTCTGATTATTTAAAATTGTGAGAAGATAAATGGATAAAGGTAGGAGGACATTAATTTTGAGCAATCTGTTTATATAGAGGTATAAATTTTGTTTAAAGTAAAAATTGCATGCCAGTTCAAAGAAGAAAAAATACTTTTATTGTTGACCTTTGGAATTTTCTTCCATAGGTTTGATGTGACTTTGGACTAAGACTACAGATCAACTGATAAGAGAACTATGCCAGGACTTACTTTGCTAAAATTTTCCTACCCATTAGGAATTTTTTATAATTATCATTCAAATGAAGAGTTTTCTTCTTTTCCTCCTTTTTATTGTAATCTTTATGACAAAGATGGATTTTTAGCTTCTTGTGCTTGCATTTGAGATCTAGTGCATCAAAATCCAGATATTATGCAGGCAAATGTATTTTTTTCCCCAGTTAATTCTACCACTTCTTGTATAAAAAAGGTAATTTCATTTGAGTTTTTTCAGAATGCCATTCTTTTTTGACTCTACACTGAGGTAAAAATGTCATGGATAAAAAAAGGAATTTTCCGTGGGGATTTTTTTTCCATTTTGTACATGACACTTCTGCCTTTCTCTAATACATCTGGTACCAACAATGCACTACTAACGGATAACAAAAGCTGGTTATTGTGTAGTATGTTCAAAGATTTCAGATCTCAAATTACTTTGCAAAGGAGTCTCATTTCTACAGGGAAGAACACTGATGTACAAAGAAACTCCTCACCACAACTGGTTATTCCCCACAGATCCTAGATTTGCACTGAGTTATTTCAATTTCACAGATTTTTCAAGGATCTCACAACAATCAAACTGTAATGGATGTCTTACTTGACCTAAGCACAGTAAAGAAGAGATAAAACTTAAGCTTGTTAAGTGAAGGATGTCTAATGTAAAGTTGAAAATGGGTATCAAATACTGTTGAAAATTAAGCCTCTTTTGTGTGAATGCTTAAATTTCAGAACGTAAGTCTTGAGACAAGCAGAGAAAATTTACAAACTACTTGAATATTCACTTCTTCTACCTTTTGTCTTTTCCCACCTAGAAAATTAATTTTAAAAGTACTTAGCTAACCTCCATGCAACTTTTTTTTGGGTAGAATTTTTACCTCATTAGCAGAAAAAGTGGAATATTTTAGTCAGAATTTTATACTCATGAGATAATTTATGGTTGGTGTTTCTTTGATAATGTGTATTTGATATTCCAGAGTTCAGCCCAAGTTTCATTAGAATTTTTTCGTGTATCTCTGTATGAAATCAAGCCTTCATTCCTGTAAAATTGCGATACTTAGTATTTTCTTCTACCTTATCCGTTCTTTGCATTGGTAAGTTGACCCTTAAATTTATGGAGTAAAAGCTGTATCCCAGGAAACCTTAGCAGAATGTCTGCTAGCCCTCATATTTTCTTAAGTTTATGCAAAAAAATTACAACGAATCATTTCAAAATTCCAGAATGTCTTTTTTTTTTTTTGCCTGTTGTTGCATTTACTTTCACTACAACAGTGGCCAGACACGGGAAATCTGATTTCCAGAGCCATAGGTTAAATGACTGAAGGTATAAAACATCCCAAATTCTCTTGAAATTGAGTTATTTATAGCTTATTCCCTTATTCCTGTGTAGAGTGGTGCTCACTAATAGATTATATATTCCCAAATGTTTTTACTGACATTTTCTCTCACATTTTCTGGCAAAATTTGTATATGTGAATGGAATACTGTGTGGTTTTTATTAAAGTTAGACTGAAACCAAGTATAGATAATATGAAGGAAACCATGAAATACAATTGCTTGTTGTCACTGTTGGCATAAATTCAAAGTGGCCAAAAAGGGATGCACGGAAAGGTGCTTTTCTCCACTGCCCTCACTAGAAGGGCCATTTGAATGCAGTTAGTGTTTGCTAACTAAATGTTTAGAATAGAGTTTGAAACTCTCTTTCAATAGAAGTTGATAGGAATTCTTGCCAACTGTGGGGAGATTCCTGAGAGTGCCCAGTTTCACTATTTCATAGGACCTAACTTTACATAAACTTGGTCATTTTTGGAGGTCTTCTATGAGCCAAGAGGATGTAGTGTTAATCACACATTAGAGAAATACCTTCATATTTCTTGGTACCTTGGTTACTAGTAGGTGGAAACAGCCATCAAACTGAGGACTCAACCCATGGATTTAGTTTTAGCAGCTGCTAAAATATAGATACATGCTTCAATGAGGAATATGTTTCTTCACAACTGCATATTGCTGTATTATAGCAAAAGTAACTGGTACTTGGAGATAATTCTGTGTTAAGAAATATGCCAAAATCTGTATGTATATGCTTGAAAATTTCTGGTACAATATCTGGGAAAGTGCAAAATTAGCCCCAGTCAAATACAGGACTTGCCATCTCCTACCAGGGACTAGAGGCTTTTTTATGACAGAGTGTCTTTGGGTGACTTTCTAGTTATTGTCACTTTTATCCCACACAGTTGTGCCAAATAAGCCAGATGAACAGTGTCAGGAGGCTCTAAATGATGTTAGTAACTCTCTGCTGTGTACAGCAGGTCTCTGTAAACCTTGTAAGGCATTTTTGCCCTGGAAGACCAATGACCAAGATGTCAAGGTTCCAATTAGAGATTTCAATCTTTTTTGGAGGTTTAGGTTTACTGACATTTCTTTGGCCCTCTTTCCTCAACTTGTTTCTTCCTCTCCAGCTGAATCCATCAAATTTAGTCATCAAGAAAGTGTGACATTCCCCACCACTGTGGGACCTACCTGAAGTGTGGGAGCTGTTTTTCACCTCCTGGTCCCAAAACAAATTGGTTTTCAAAATTCTCTGCAAACTCTTCAGGGTAATGATGTGGCTGCCCAAAATTTGCAGAAGGATCTCTGGTGTAGGATAAAACAGTGTAGACCATCAGTGAAGAATTTACTGTGTTTAATCCTGCAGAACCCCAGACTTATTGACATTACATGAAAGGGAAATGCAATCACTGTCTATACAACACCATCAGGAATCTTACCATGCAAGATGTAGTTTGTATCAAACCAAAGCACTGAAATTACCCTTTCTAGGCTTTGTTTGTTTGTTGGGTTTTGTTTTGTTTTGTTTTTCTTAATAGTCACTGCCTCTCGCACCTCTTTTTTTACTTAATCTCTTTTTTTCTATCTCATGGTTCTTAAGCATTTAGCCACTTACACTTTACTGAGGGTGATGCTTGGTAACTGACTGAGAAAGCCAAAAGTCCCTAAATTACCAAAGGAATGAAGTATTTAAATTAAATCTCCCTAAAGGTTGTTGATTTCTAATTTTGTGTACAGAGAGGAAGGGTGGAGGGGAAGGGTTTGCTTTTCCCTTAATTCTGCCATATTGTCTGATTCACAGCCGGAGACAAACTGAAATGGCCATCTGGTTGATGTGCATACAAAAGGAGTGGTTTGCCAGACAAAGAAAGTACCTTCTATTATACAAAGCAATACATCTCCTCTTATCAGACTTCCATTCTGTGGTTCTGGCGGAGCTGCAGGTAAGTAGGAGTAGACCCTACACATCACCCAGATGTAGCAGCTGCTGTTAAAATAGTAATGCAATTACATAATGGTCTGAGGACTCTGTGATACATGCAAAATATGAAATATACCACAGCCAGACTGAATATTTTCAGGTCCTGCTTTCTGATTTTGGATGGGCCATTCTGTGTTCACTGATTTGTTCCCACCACAGGAGCAATTACAGTATTTTATCTTCAAGTACTGGTACCTGAGCAACTAGAAGTCAGGAATATTGAAAATCAGAAACTGGAAATACAGGAAACCTCTGTATGAATGAATCTTTCTCAATAGGGGTATGGTTTTTGTAGCTATTTAATACCATCCATAAATGTATCTATTTATGTTTTGTGATGATAATTTTGTGTCCTCATGCCCCAAAGCAAAAACTGCATGCAAAATGTCCCCTTTTTGCCCATCAACTTTTGCAATTTTAATTCACATACTCAAATACTTCCAAATGGCCACTCTATACTAGTTTGATTTCACCTATATTTCAGATCAAACTGCTGATCCCAGCATATCCACCACTTAGACTATGTAAAAAGTCTCACAAATTTTAAAACAAAAATTCACAGAAGAACATTATGATAAATGTTCCCCATTTCTATTCACAGCTGACCAATGTTCCTCATGTGTTTCCTGGTCTAGTCCAGAGGTGACGTCCCTGCCATGACAGAGATGTTGGATTAAATGATCTCGAAGGTCCCTTCCAACCTAGGTCATTCTATGATTAATTCTATGATTAAAGTAATGTGAGAAATTCCTGTTAGTTCACACATACAAAATACCTTCTATGTATATGAGTTATTTTTTTCCCCTCTGTGAGGAACTTTCATTAGAGGAAAGACAGTCATATGTATGAAGCACTGATGTTGTTGTTCAAAATCAATACTCTCTTCACCATTGAAACTTCTTGCTCCTGATACTGGACTCTGTCGACCTCCTCTTAAGGGTGCATTTCATTGCCTTCGATGTGATGATAACCATGGAAGTAGAACATCCCATTTTGCCATAAAACTGTCCAGGGAACTGGAATGGGAATTGCCCTGAGCTACCAGTGGAAGACACTCCACTCCTGAGAGTGGGTTACTCTGTGTTGATATTCCCCTTCTGCTGATTTCCTTCCATTTAAATGATTTCTAGAAAAGACTGGAACAACGTATTTTCCTAACTAGGATAGGGATCAAAGAGGTAAAGCAAGCAAACAAACAAAAGGAGGGTAAGGAGTGATCCTGGGTTTCTAGGTATAGCTGCGAAGTTCATTTCCCCGGCATGTGGCAGGCATGACAATATTATTAAACGTTCCCCAGGCAATGTTGCTAGGCTCCAAAATCTGTATTTCCCTTCCAACAAACAAAAATTTTCCCTTTTCAATCAACTGCCCCCTCTATCACTATATGACAAAAGACCCACAGCGTATGGTATAAGTGCTGTTTAATTTCAGACAGTGACTGTCATTATATTTATGCTGTCATGTTATAAGGTCATATTAAAACAAGGGACAATCAACTTATATGTTGATCACAGAACACGGGAAGTGTAATTGCAGCAAAAATGCTCTAATAAGATTTCACAGGTTTGATACATTATTTTGAAGTAAATGTGCAGAAAGGATATCTTGAAAGATGTTACTGAATTGTAAGCGTCAGTCATGCAAGAAGTAGAGATTTAAAAGCAGTCTTTGTATTCACAGGTCCATGACACAGAGTCCCTATTTGGAATATGATAAAAGCATGTTCAAGGACAAAAGCATTTCTGGCCCTAAATTTCCCTTCACTTCATTCAATTATCTGGAAACCTATTCTTTCTACTCTGTATAATATATGACATCAAATTTCCATGCATTAAGTGAAACTTCCCTCCATTATGGAAAGAATTCCAGATTTCTCAGCCACATAGTGGCAAATTTCAGTTTGACCTGGCTTTTCCTCTGTTGATCCAATGCATGTGTTTATCGCAATTTTCTGTGCCTTGTGTGACATGTATTATGTCAGCCACAAAACAACAAGTATAACCATACATTATACTCAAAACACTGAAGGTGATTTCACATTCATGTTCCCACACAGGAAACCTTTCAGACCTCCGGTGTTTAAAAGATGCATAGATGTTGTGCTGAGGGACATTGTTTAGTGGTGTTCATAGGGCTAGAACAAAGGCTGGACTCGATGATCTTTAACGTCCCTTCCAACCAAAAGTGTTCTATGATTTTATGATTCTCCCCTCCAACAAAAGAAAGAGTCCTTGCAGCGACCCCTCTAAAGACCATGGTAGGAGAAAATAAAGTCCCCTAAGGAGGGCTCTGGACTGAGTCTTGTCAATCAAGCCCCAGTCGACCTGAGGCTGGACTTTGCTCTCTCTACCAAAGAAGCAAAGTAGACTTCCCTCCTACTCTCTTTGTGATCAATGTGAGAAACAAAAAACAAATAAATTAGGAACGAGGAGGTAGTTCAAGACAGAAAACTACCAGGGTTCAGCTACAAGTTAGAAAGACCGCAGTTTGGTGTTGTTTTTAAATTAATTATTTCCAAGTATTTTAAGTTTTTTCCAAGTACTTTAATTAATTTTTCCAAGTACTGTAGTTTGAAAATCTTAGTGTCCAACTGCCTTAAAGTCTCAGTCGGGTTGTTTGCCATAATAAAGATATCAAATGCTCAGATGTTTTGACAAGGTCCACAGAAGAACCTCAAGCTTATAGTATTATTAATTTTTTTCTACATTGCTATATGGGTCCTGTCTTGGAAACTGCACATAGGAAATGTCCATGCAATACTCAGTTGTTTCCCTGAGGATGAGCTGGACACCAGAATACCCAGCTGTGAAATGCTTTAGCTCTGGAGGAAACTGCTCATATACTTGGTCTGCTGTGCTCCCTGCTACCACTTTACAGGAAAAAAAAAGCAGTGCAAGACCTTGTAAAGCCAAATTGAATTTCTCAACAGAGAAAGCAAAAACCTTCAGGAGTTTAGCTCTAAAAACTCCCTTCTTATTCTCTTAGCAGCACCTCTTTGTCAGATCAAGGTTTTGCCACTGTTTTTGTATCCAACTCTTAGAGAGCTGGAGTAGCAAAATACTATTCTGCCTGGTCAAAATGATGGGCTTACATGGGGCCTTTTCTGTCCGGGTGTCTTGGTGTCTGTGTACTGATGGGAGGGAGTATAGAACTTCTCTATGCGAAAAGCCACATTGGTAGAAAGGAGCAGAGGTAGTTAGTACAAAGGCAATCTATTTATTTTGCAGACATAAAATGTGCAACTCAGCTATATGTGCAAAATCAGTCAGATGGAACAGGAACCTGAAGTTTAAAATGTGGCTTATGCTCCACACCCAATCAAAAAAAGAAATTTAAAAAAATGCCTTTAGTAATGCTCTGTTGTACACAGAAGTGCCAAGGACTTGTTCAAACCCGGTGAAGTTGATGAAAAGACTCACTGTCATTAACACACTTTGAACCAGGCCAAAGGACTTTCTAGAATATTTCATGAGTAACAAAGCTAAAAATGAGTAGCTGGAAAGGCTAAGGGCGACAGGGACATTTTAAAATGTGGTGGTAGAAAACTAAACAAGCAAACTGAGAAGGACAGTGACCATCTGCCACACAGAGCGGGGACGCAGCCGTCGATCCACTTCTTGTACGGAAGCAGATCCGTGGTGGGCCCCAGGAAGATCTCAAGGCAGGATCCCCAGGCAGGAGGAAGGCTGCCCTCCTCTTCCTCTGTCACCTCGCAGTATGTCCTTCTTGCTTTAGCTTGGTGATAGGGCTTCAGCCTGGAAGCCCTCGTGTGCAAGCTTGAAAAGAGTGACAAGGGTATTACTTTAGCTTCCCTTAAGAAAAGGAGCTGATCAAGCCAAAGACAGAGTAAAAAATAAGTATAAAAAGTAGAAGGTATTAGGAAGAAATAAAGGAATGTATATTTCCTCGCCACCACATTTTCAGGGAAGCTAACCTAGTTCCTTGGCTGCTCACGCAGTTGCACAAATAACAGAGAACGGCTGGTAGGGACTTCCTTGCCTGCACAGTGGTGGAAATTTGGCATTTGGGGCTGCTGATGGTGTGGGTGGAGGGGCTGGGTTGCCAGGGAGCAGCTGAGCACTTCAGAGGGTCTGTCCCAGGCAGGTTGATCCAGTAAGGTGCTGAGCCACCTTGTCAGAGGTGTTGGGAACCTTGCAGGATCGGGGATTTAATGCTTACACCTGATATGCAGCCATAGCAAAAAGGTTATGCTAAGACATTCATCCAAAAATGGGGAAACAAAAATCACTGTGATTAGCAGTAGATGTGGAAATTTTAGCATAAATGGGAAAACCAAGCATTCAATATGTAGCGCAAGGTTCATTTGCAGCCGTATAATCACTGTCAGCTAATGCCTGATAAACCCTGTCTAAATTGGAATTTTATTATATCTATTTTATGATATATCTATATTTATTCCGACAAAAGTTGGACAAACTTGTCCAAAAGACTAGGGGTCCGTTTTATGTGCTTGGGTGTCCAAGCACCTGCCAGCTGTTTGTCCCTTGAATTGAGGACATCATGTTTTCAATTTCCTTCAATAAAGCTATGAATCTGGCAATTTGCTGGCCTGCTTCAGCTAAACAGAAAGGACAATTTGAGAAAGATCATAGTTCAGGCTCAGTCAGACGGAAACGATTGAAAACAGAGAGCTGGCCGCTATGTTTCCCCAATGCAGCTTGCTGTCGCAGTTTGACTGACAAACTGACTTTTTTGAGGTGCTCATGCCCATTTCAGTCAGAGTTTATTGAAGGTGATTTTGATCTTCTCCATGAGGCCACAGCAGCGGCCATGCCATCTGTCACCTTGATTGCATCGTGGATTCTCTGGAGAGAGTGCGATGGCTCCTGATCATTTACAGATTGTGCTGCTTTCGCCTCCATAAGGACCACATGCACAGAGCCAGATGGTGAACATACACGCTTATTATAAGTCTTTATCTCTGTGCAGGAAGGAGAGGCACCATTAGATCTCCCTCAGGAGCTCCGCTCCTCTCTACCATCATGCTGCTCTTCAGCAAATACAGTCTTCTTCAGCTGTCATCAACCTACCTCTGAAAATTAAAAAAATAAACAATAATTCCATCAGTGCAGGCACGAGACGCACAGACACCGCCACAAAGCAGCCCCCCTCTCCCCCCGCCCAGCACACACATACACTTGGGCTCCCGCGACTGTCAGGGTTAGGTGGAAACAAGTTTGTTCGCGAAAAGACAGTTAATGTGCAATTAAGAGAGACTTCTTTGTGAAAATAAAGCAATGCCATCCTGGTTGTTCTTGGCACATTTTTAATTCAGTTCATTCTTTCTTTAACGGCAAAGCCTGAGCGCACGATCGCAGTTTTTCCAAAGGCAGCTTTGTGTGTGTGTCAGTGTCTGTGTTTCTGCTGTCAGAGAGCCGTGATACGATGCTGGTTGCCACGGGCTGCGTGGCCGAAATCTGGCTGCCAGGGCTGGGGAAAGAGGAGCTGGCTGCAGGGACCCACAGTGGGGCTGGGAGAGGGAGCAGAGCAGCCGCCGGAGAGGTGATGGCCAACACCGAGCGTGTCAGTGGACGACTGTAAATAGGTTTGTTGAATACTTTCCGTGAAGACTGAGCCTACAGTCGCTCTTTGCTGAGGGAGAGGGGAGCACTGGCAGCCTGCACGTAGCACAGAAGCTCACCTCGACCCGTTTAATACATGTACCGCACGCGTGACCTGGGGTACAGGCTGCCAGATTGCGCAGTCTGAGCGTTTCTCTCTGCGAGTTCAGTTTTCTTTATGCAGTTTCTGCATAACAAACACTTCATTGTTGGTAATATGGGTTTTCCCTGTTAGACACTATGTTCCCACCAAACTGCAGATCCTCCTTTAAAGAATGTAATTATTAAATCTTAAAATTGTATCATAAGAACCCTTGCAGGCACACGTTTCTGGGTTTTGCCAAGCACAGAGCATCCTTCAGAGTGAAAACCTGGCCTACTTCCAACTACAGTGTCTTTCCTGAAGCACATGGAGATTAATTTGTTTGTTTCTTTCTTAAAAGTGCTTCTTTTCTCAAGACTGGATGTCAGGGAGATATGATTCAGACACGAGACCGACACCTTCTGAAATGCTAACAGAACTTGTTAAGGTCACTATCCCAGAAATGGAAAAAAATAGGAAAATGGGAAAAAAAAGCATTAAGAAAGAAGAGAATGTTCTGGGATTTTGTTAAGAAGAGGGTAATGGATTAAGATAGCATCAGTTATGTTTATTTTTCCTTGTTCTTTTTCTTTCCATGTAAAAACAGGGCTCATATGCTGACTATGATTTCTCTTTATTAATTGTTGGTAGAAACATTACAGTTGTTAAACAGCTTCTGCTACACGAAAACCTCAGTTTCAATATGCTGTGATTTGGCTCCACTTTTCTTTTATTCAAATCAAGTGCAAGAGAAATACATCTCTTCTTTAAAAATACTAGATCTCTCCACAGGTAAAAAATCTGGTTTAAATTCTAACTTTGGCAGCTCTTGCAGATGACAGTGAATAATTTTTTTTTTTTGCTCCAGAATAACTTACTATACCAAGTAGCATCTTCCAATTTTGTCACAAAGCATCTAATACTTTATAATCTTTCCCCATATTTTATATTTCAGATGTTTCTACATATAAATTAAAACCAAGTTTTTAAATACAAAATTAAATAAGAAAAAACATATATTTACTGTATATCAATATCACAGACATTATGTTACTCATCTTATAGTTTTTGCACAGGATACTAGCTGATATTGAAGTGATATTTTGTGAATTTGTAACTCCATAGAAGATATAAGGCTCTAAGTGGTATTGTAAGTGCAGTGCGTAGAAAAATCTTTGTGATAACTATGATTTTTTTCTGCCCTCTTTTGTCTTGGTCTGTCCATCTCTAGTATCCCTTCACAAATTAGGCTAGCATGTGGCTATCATGTATCCCCTCTGTGGATAGAATTATATATTGTGTTCAAAATCTCTGATTAATCTGATTAAGCTAGTGAGTGACTAATCCTTTAATCTCCTTGAGAGCACTGTTATGTCTGCTGTGTGTCAGATTTGTAACTAGTAATCATTTAAGTAAATGCTAAAAGTTAAGCAAAAACTATTTCGGATCCACTTTAGCATCTGCTTTTGGTTGGTGACCTTTGTAGTTAAAATTGAATGGAGACCATGAGAGAAAATAAGAAATTGCCTGCTGCTGCAAGTGTATCAGTAACCCAGGAGGAACTTGCTGCTGTTCCCTTATTCTTCAGTGATTTAATTATAAGTGAATAGGTAACTTCCTCTTTGCTTTATTTCTTGCACTCTGGAAATTAAATCCAAAACATGTTTTCTGTGTATTTATAATTTAGAAAGGAAGTTCTGTTGCCAATTAATTTACAACTGTTTGCTTTACCCTTTAGAGTCAGAAATCATTGCACAACCTTTACCTGAGCAAACAGAGACATATTTAAAAAGCTGCACTAAAAGAAAAAAATCCGAATAAGTGTTTTACCTTAATAAAAGGAGACTGTGGAAGATTTGGGGCAAAAGAAGGAAAATGTGCAATCTTGGTAGAAAAAAAAATGTGTAGACCCATTGCTGGCAGATGTAAAAGCATCAAGTCAATATGGTAACAAGGATCAATATGCCCTCAGGCGAGATATGACTATGACAATGCTGAATGCATGTATAAATTTACCACTCCAACTAGCTGCCTAGGAATAAAATAAATTCAAAGCAACCATGCAGAGAGCAGTAAATCTTGCACCTCATATCCTGCTCACAGAGGTGGCCAGGACACCAGGACACATTCAGAGGGGCCGGTGGGAATATCTCCAGAGGAGCTGGCCTTTGGTGCTATCTTTCCCCTGCCTTCATCCATACTGTCTCAGGCCCACGTTCCCTGCAATAGTACCCATAGGAGATGCACAAGGTATGTTCAGACCTAGTTTCATGGGGATTACCCATCACAAAACTGGATTGTCCTAGCATTTTATATTTGCAAATGATTTAATCCAGACCGTCCTTTACTCCTAAACAAGCCACTTGAGAGAAGAGGGGGGTGCTCCTGTTTAACGGAGGCAGCAGAATGATTCCTGAATGGTTCTTTTCAGATATTTTCTTTGGGGAGGGTAGCACTACGAGCAACTGAGGATCGGCAGACTAAAACCTGGGATGAAATGACCATGTTTGGCCACTTTGTTAGAGGTATCAACTAGGCCTGTTTAAAACTCAAAGGACTGCAAATCTACTAGATTTCTATAAACTCATCTATATAGTGACTTTTCAAGGAAGATTTGGATAAAGAACATCCATTAATTATAGTCACACACACAAACCATTGTACCATTAGAGGTCTTTTTTGTTTGCTTGTTTTTAATGATATCTTTAAAAGTGTTTTTATTTTACTTGAACAAAAAAAAAGAGAGTAAGTCAGACAGAAACAAGAAATATCCAAGTAACAAGAAGTACAAGTACAATAGATTTTAGGCCAGATTCCTCTTTGGATGCACAAGCTGGCCTCCCACAGATTTCTATGACAGCCACACTGACAGCAGTGGGAATCAGGCGTACTCATCCAAGGGCATAATTTGGCCCATAATGTATGAGGTTTGTCCAGCTTGTGAAAGCAGCAAGCAGCGTATAACAAACACTGCCTCTGTGCAGCTTACTGGGGTTTTAAATCCTCAGTGGCATTTTCTGTGCCTCTAAAAAGCATTTGGTAAAAATAGCAGAGGCTGCTTGAATCAATACCTGTTGAAAGAACAGACCTGCTAAAAGAATTAGAATTTGTTGCAACAACGTTATCCATTTAACAGGTTTCTACTTGAATCCTCGTTTTATAACCTGGATAAAGCTACAGTGCATCCACGGGAGAAAGTCTGATATTTTGTCTTTGCTTTTAAGTCTGTCTTTGGTAATGTTTTCTACTCCTGCTCACAGCGATTTCTTTTCACCTAGACAGTGGTAATGGCTTATGTAATTATGACTTTGTACATGAGCTGAACTCCCTATGGATGTTTAGACTCTTATTACCTTTAACCTCATCCCCCTCTGTCAGTGAACTCTCACCTCTGCTGCTTGTTGAGGTATCAGCTGGTGGCTGAGAGGAGAGCAGGGTGGCTCCTGATGGGCAGTTTGTTAACCCTTATGGGGTATTACCATCAAGGAAGCATGGGAAGGCAGAACTCCTTTTCTCTCCGCTTCTGCCCAGTTGACTGGCATCATTAGAAATTCTTTGCAGCCACTGCTGAGGAGGCAGTCCTCTCAAATGTGGGCCTATAGGTCAAGCTCACCAGGACA
Source organism: Apaloderma vittatum (assembly GCF_000703405.1). Taxonomy (NCBI): domain Eukaryota; kingdom Metazoa; phylum Chordata; class Aves; order Trogoniformes; family Trogonidae; genus Apaloderma; species Apaloderma vittatum. Next base: position 34,956 of record NW_009705284.1, read on the forward strand.
TGGTGTTGCTTCGCTAAGAGATCCTGTGCATTGCTCAGGAGATTTGGACGTTTGGTTTGTGTTTTGTTTTCTTTTTAAAAAGAGTGTACTATTCATTTTTTTCATTTGTTGTTGTTGTTATTATATTGCAGCTAGCATAAAATTCTTACACTTTCCTTGACCAGATACATTGGACAAGAGATTCAAGGAGCTCTCCCTGCTCTCCCCAGGATGCTATCTGCTTTCCACTTCTCTCCTTTCTTTCTCTGATGTGTCCCTTCAACCTGTACCATTAAGCGTAGTTGTAGAAGAAAGCAATTCCGACACAGGGCAGAGGTAAAGCTTCATTCTGGCTAAAAATAGGGTTTGGAAAAATGGTGAACTCAGCGCAGCCTGGTTCTTGTAACAGGCAGGGAAAAGGACTGTCACCAGGAGTGACTGACCCGCCAGTCTGAGCTGGCTGAACTAAAAAGTCAATGAGAAAAAGTATGTCTGGTTCTAAGTAAAACATTGTTTAAAGCTGTTAAATGAAAAACCATGGAAAATTTTTCAAATCCTGCTGCCGATTT
>NW_009705284.1:35534-50059 GCF_000703405.1 Apaloderma vittatum
TTGTATGTTTAATTTCGTTCTGAGGTTCTTCATTCCTTTTAAAATCATTTTCCCTTCTTACAGCTGTAGCACCCATTATACGAAAAATAAAAATCAAAGCAGAAATGTTACAGTAAAAGCTTTCTGAATTCTTTCCATTCCCTGCCTCTTCCGAACAACCAAAAAAAGAAGTTTGCAAATTCCACTCAGCACCACAAATGCTTTCAGTCCACCTGAAACAACCTGCTTTGCTCGTACAGTCTCCACAGAGACATGTCTGGTTCTGCCATGTGCCCAGTGGAAGGTGGAGGAGACCTTGCTGGGGTGCTTCCCTGAACACCGGTCGCACCTGGACCTTGCTGCTAGACCTACCTCCCCTGCCTCTCTCTCACAACCATGCCCCAAAACAACTGAACAGTGCCTGTGCCTGCTCTCCAGGACAAAGTCTTGGTCGACAACCCTTTTATTTTCCTTCAAAATTCTTTTTCTCACCCAGGGAAGTGACTCCTGCCCATAGCGGATTTGTTCTGCCCAGCATCAGCACATACCTGAGGGTACCAGCAAGAGCCTGTGGTCTTGGCAGTACCTTGAGAAGACAGGAAGGAAAAGGGCAAGGAAAAAGAATCACAACAAGGGGTTCATTACTGAATGTGAGTGAACTTACACTATTACTTACCTCAGAAATTGAACAACCACAGGAGGTGTGATAAACCATCTGTAAAATTTCTAGAGAGTTAATATGAGATCTTGGTTCAATTTCTTCTGGCCATATTAAACGCTAAGCTAAGTGGAGATTTTCTTTCCCAGGAAGAGCACCAGGACTGAAATATGGGAGCTTAGATAACTGCAACCCAGAATGCTAAGATCCAAACTGTGTGCTGAAACTGGTTTTGATCCCCTTGAGCTGCCAGTATTTTTCAGTCTCAATGTATTTGCTGATGGGTTTCAACCTTCATCAGCAATTCTATATTAGTGTTCCAGTTCTAATATTCATCATTTTTTTCTGGAATTTTGAGATCTACACTGAATGCTGATTTATAACTTTTAACCTAATTTACATTCATGGTATATTAAGGGACCATTGAATCAAAACAGGCAGTGGCTTAAGGGGCCAGGATTTCACCAAGGTGTGTCCTCATCCATATGGGCAAGCAAGATTCAAAGTCAATAAAGAACTTGCTCGTTTTTCCTTTGGACATTGTGGAGCTTTTGGTTTTGTGTATGTCGCCATAAAACGAAAACAACAAAAGCAGCACAGCCTGCATCATGTTTTCACACTGTTAAGGATATAAATGACCTCTCTGTATGACAACCACATGTTAATAATTTTTCTAGTAGTCTAAATACCTCCTTTTTCATCCAAAGTAAAACTGATTCAACTACAGCAACAGCAAAAATGAAGTAAAAAAATTATAGTGTCAGTATTGACCCATCTGGGTATCATTAGAGAATCCTCCAAGATCAATTAAAAAAACACACTTCAGTGTCCCATACAAAACAAGAAAATCAGATTATGTCTAGCTCCCTTCATTTAGCATCCAATTTACTTAATTTTTTCACGATGAATTTTTTCACTATTTTTTTCTCTCTACCTTTATGCAATTTCAACACTGTTCTGCACTGGATTCCTCTTGTCTTCTTAATCAAGAATAAAGTATACATATTAGTTTTACATGGATATGTCAGGCTATCTTGACAAACCATTTTGGGATGAACACTGATACAGTGTGTATAGTGTTGTTGTTTAAAATTGAATGTCTTTAGATTTGCTTTATGCATTCCATTCTTTAATGAGATTAAATGCCCATCAGTGATGCAGCAAAGCTGGTTCATTTTGCTAAAACTGAGCTTCTACTTCGGTTGCCAGAAAAGCCTGTGGTTGCATTTCTCAGAGCTCCACAACCCAGCAGGATCTTCCTCTTGAAGTACTCATCATTTCCACCCGCCTCTCCTCTTGAAAGTTGTCAGCTGTGGTTCTTCTGCACTGAACACTAGTTGGTTACAAGAGCACTAGAGGGGCAAGCAGTAACTGTGATAGTTAGTGCTGCTATGTGATGTCCATATGGACAGTACAACTTAACATTAAGACCTTTCTTTACTGAGTTTGATCCTGGCCCCATGAGTCAAACTCTAGCTGTCAGGGGACTTGTTGTAAGTAATGGTCATTTGTGTTTCATAATTATCTCGAATAAACACAATTAGTTCCACATTCTGCTGTTTTCTTCCTAAGGCATCTGTAAACATTCCGTACTACTCTAGCAAATGGCTTTTGGCAATCATTAAAAAAAAAAACCCAAAGCAAAACTGTTCTCAGTGGAAACTTGTAATTTATTCTAAGGATCATGCCCAGAGGAGTAATGAGACCTACTGGACAGTAATGGCAAAGAGATATTATCTTTCACTTAGTTAACCATCGTAACCCACTTTGAAGTATCTCCAATCACAGTCCTCATGTGGTTAAATTAGAATATAAACTCAAGAGTTTTCACTTCAGGGTCTCTCCCAGAAGCCAGCTTAATGTATTTGATACAGAAGTAATGCAGGCATCCTACTTTCATTCTCCCATTGAGAAGGATATGCAACAAAGCTAGCCGAAAGTGTTACTAAAACAAAAAAGGAGTGTAGAAATTTTCGGCAGCACCAGGCATGCAAACATCTGTTCTTTTCTCAAGGCTGCTCATCCTTTGTAGCCTCTGGGCACTGGTCAATTTACTTGTCCTCGCTGTGCCCCATTTATTCCGCCTTTGACATAGGGACAGACAGCACTTGCCCATGTCTGTAATTCTCTTTGGATTGAAAGCACTGCAAATTCATAGCAATACAATCACCTATATAATAGTAGCACCGGGTTTACATACTATTAAGATAGTAGAATAGTATTCCATCAATATAATGGACTCCTTTTTTAGGACTGTACATTAGGAAAATAGAAAATCTGTAGTCCCAGCCCATTAAAAATGAAAAAAGCTTGCAAAAATGGTTGTTGTATGAGGAGAATGAAGCACTACAGTCCTTCTTCTAGTAAATAGGCAGTTAAAACACGGAGAAAAGTGTCAATTGTTAAAATTAGCTAAAAAGTTACTCTGAGTTTTTGCCCTACATTTGGACTATCAAAACTGAGGCAAACTTTTCAAAGCAAATTGCTGAGGATTGCCAAGTTAACAAGCTGTTCTGTGCTGCAAGGGACATATTTATGGACATACTTTCAACAAGACGTACCTAGTGCTACCAAGCTGTGCTGTACTAAAGAGCAGTAAGTATCAGATAAACTGATTTTTTTTAATAAAGGATTTCACACATGAGAACGATTAAACACAGCTCAAATATTCAGAAGTGTACAAACTAGCCCTCCCCCACAAACTCACTCCTCTTCTCTGCTACAATAGTGTCTAAACAAAGTAAGAAAAGCCAGGAAATTCAAAGGTAAGAAGGTTACTGCACAGAATTTTATAATCAATGCACTTGTGAAGAAGACACTGTGAAGTTAATTATGGATGAGTACTAGGTCTTCAGTAGTAATTCTTATTTTAGTGGAGTTGTGTGTAGCATCTTTAATGACATTTCCAAGTATGTCTTTTCAATCTATCATTTTCTTGTTCCTAAAGGGCTGTGTTTTAACATTATTTCACAACCTTTTCTCAAGAAAAACACTCTAAAAACTAATTCTAGCCAGCAAGACAAACAAAGCTAATATAACAAGCAAGAGTACCTAGGCAAAGAGCTTTTTATAAGAAGCACAGATTTTCATTGCAATTCTTCTCAAAAATCAACTTTAACCTCTTGTATGGCCAAATACACTCATTTTTTCTGTAAGTTCCTACCAAGGCAGATGCTATCTCCAGACACAATATGGTTTTACACACCCAGGTTCTTTTGCCGCTCCTAGCCCTCAGAAATCTTACAGTAGTATAGTTTACTTCAATTCCTGTTCACAGAAGGGTAAGGTACTGAATCACAAACCTTTTCGCTCACAGCGAGCTAAGAACACATGCATGGAGATTACACTTGCTGGGAGGACACTCGATATCCAGCCATCATACATGTAAGCCCACCAGTGGTGTTACAAAACCTGCCAGAGAAGGCCGACATGACCCATAAACAAAGTCAGCTTTAACTCAACAGATCATTTGCCTTCAACCTTATTTGTACTCCCTGATTCACTTTAGAGACGGTGCTGTGAACAGGCAAAAATTCATGTCTCTGGACTTGTTTCAAAGCTAGCCAGGCATTTTGGGTCTATTCACGCATCTAGAAACACTGTAAGCCTATGTGGTATATGCCAGATCACAATCTTTTTTGTGAGAAATTTTTGTGTCTTAGAAGAGACCTGTGTTCTGGTGTGATGCTTCCCTGAGTCTTGCAATATCCTCCACTAAAGTTCAGGAGCTCAAGATAAAGGTTATTCCAAGGAGAACCAGAATGTCACTCACCAGGAGGTTACTCAAAGATTTAAAAAATGTTAAGAACTGAGTAATTTAAATTTTTCCTATGGCCACTTTCTTTCATGTAACAACCATATTTGAGAGTAGCTGTTGTCTCTCATGTTATTTTTACACTGGAAGTGTCATATAGAACATACATGTTATCTTCACGTATCTGTTTATCACATGAAGTATTTTTGTTCACTACATTTTTTAAATACTTCTGAAAGAAATATACCTATTAAAGCACTCTGGTTTCCAACACATATGAGGTTTAGCTTTTTGCTGTTTTAAACCACAAAGCTCCTAATGGTTTGAATGGGCGGCGGGGGGGGAAGTTTGAATCACAGGAACAAATATAACAGGATTTAATCTAAATAAGTAATCTGCATGCAGCACAAAGAACACTACAGAATTTTTCTCACTTTCCTTCTGGATTCTTACTGTTCTCAAAAAAAAGATTTAAAAATTATCATTAAAAATAACCTTAACTTTAGGGGCTTTCAGGAAGATATGTTGATTTTCCTACACCAGATGCAACAATATCCCTTAATGAAATATCTGAAAATACATTCACTCCGGTGCCTATAAGTCAGATTTCTCCCTTTTAAGTGCAAACTTGAGTTTCTGAGGGTTTTTTCCTCCTAGTTTTGGTAGGAGATATTTAAGCAGAAAGAGCAGCTTGTTTCCTTGACAGCAGAGAACCAACTGTTTTGGTTTTCTTTGTTCCATGTCTGTTCAGCATACTGTATCCATAGAAATAGCTGCTGTCCCAGAAGTTCAAGCATTTTGTATTATATATACTCAAAGACTGGGTTAATGCTACCTTAACTTTGCAGAGTTGCTATCATAAAATTTCACAAATGGAAAAAAAAAAAGAAAGCAAAGGTTCCCAAGGCAACGCTGTACATTCTGTATGGTTTCAGATTTATATTTAACATTTCAAAAATATCAATATTAAGCTACACATTTAAAAAATAAAAGCAAAGGCAATTCACTGTCTATAAGCCACAATACTGACTGGTTGTTACAATGGAAACTGTTGGTTTTGCTTTTGCCATTTTTGTGTTGCATGATGTGATGAACTCCTTGTTTGTGCCTGAGTGTATTGCTAGCTTGCAGTAGACCTAATACTTCACCCAATGTTTCCTCACATTTCAGAAACGAAGTGATATAAAAACAGATAGTCTAGGTTTTGTATTTGAGGGCTAGTTCTCATTTCTAAGAAACAATGCAGCTAACAAGCAGTACCTGCAGTATGTTGCCTTCCTCCTTCTCAGCCTCATGCACCACCCAAATCTATCTCTTTACCAAGTGAACTGCAGCTTTTTGCTGTCTGTGAGATAAGGGGACAAATATTTTGAGGATGAAGATCGGAAAGACATCACTCAAGACAAGGGTGAGAGCCTTGGGCTCCATGTTGTCCTCTAACACGGCATTTTACAAAGACACTTCCCACCACGTGAAAAGTTTTGGGGGGAAGGATGACTCCCAGAAAGCTGTGAAATGGTGAGAAGGAATATGACAATGAGGTTGTAACTGGAACAGATTTGCAACTTTTGCTCCAATATCCTTTGCCTGTAGTTGTTTACAGAACACCGGGTGTGCATGTGTAAACCTCTAGAAGAACAAACCACCCTTCATGTTCTGAGATTTAGGGAGTCCCCTGCCATGAGAAACGAAGGTGTTGGGTGATGCTTGGTGTGTGGAAAAAGGCTTAATTAAATTACAGATTACACAATTCCAGGGTGAGGCCTAATTGCTATTTGACTCAGGACAGGTATATTTCTCATTTTTTTTCCAGAAAGCAAGCCATCTCTCAGCACTGTTCTACCCGGCTCAGAGTGGCTCTCTGGCGACCTTCGGGTGTCGAAGTGAGGAGGGGGGGATCTGCGGTGGGGCCGGCTGTGCCGTGGGAAGTGTGAACCCCCCGTGCACGCCTGGCCTTCCCAGGCTGTGGAATATTGATGAGCTGCGAAAAAAAAAGCAGCAAGGCTTGTTCCTGTGATTTGCTGTGCCTGCTAGCTCTGTCTCTCTGTATATATGTATACATGTGTGTGTGTGTGTGCAGTGTGGGTGTAAGTACATATTCTCAAAATATAAATAAGTATAAATAAGCATGCATGCACATTTCTGCACGAATATTTATACAAATAAGAAAAAAAAGAAGGGAAAAGATGATGAAGTAGCGGCCTTTTTGCTCAAAGGATTCACTGTGCATGGGGGAAAACATATTGGGAAACGATTGGGTTTTTTCCCCATACGTCAGCTCAGCAACTTTACAAAACCTGATTTCCAACATGGCCTTCATACAATTGCTTTTATCGCTTTCTCTCATTGTGTCCTTATGTACAAGGGTAAAGACTCTTATACCGCATCCAAGTACAGTGTGCTGAAGGGAGGGTGAGCAGTGGGGAGCCGTGCCTGTGCCACTGTCCTTTGCCTGTTCCTGATTCCATGGCCTGAGGCAATGGTTTGCATTTTTAGGACAACAGCCGGCTATCTGCAAGCAGGAGACCACTCGTCAGGCTTCATTACTGCACACAAAATGACACTAGTGAGCCTGTGGTCACAACTGTGCTTATGGTGCGCTGAAAAGCCATTACATCTCATTGCAACAAAAAACTGCACGAATGTACAGGCTGACCAGCCCCATAAATTGCCAAAAACCTGACAGGTCAGCTTATTTATGCAATGTAGTACCTGCAGTACAATTTCTGGATAGAAAATATCCTAGCCCCTATCGTAAGGGGTTAGGAACTAGAGAATGTTTTTGTCAAAGGTGTTACGTTTTAATAGGCAATGCCCCTGTTTTCTTTATTGAGTACTGAGAAAATAAAGAATTTAATTCTGCTGCATGCTTGCAACATTAAGAATGGTCAGCTGAAGCGTATTCTCCTTCTCCACACTAACAGCCCTAAAAGCATAGTTAAAATCTAATGACTGTCATTAATGGATTTTCATGTTTGATAATGTTATTTTTCATTGTTTAAATTTTTGATATTATGCAGACCGCATTGACATATCTGATATATATGTAGCATTTTAACTTAACTATAAGTGAACTTGGCTTCTGCTATAATTGCAGGCACTATTATCTGTTTAAGTCAGATAATGACTATATTTAATAGTTTTGCATGTAAAGGGTAAACCTCAAGGAGACCAAGAAAATGCAGCCATTAGAATTCTGGAACATTTCCTTCTGGCAGAAATTCATATCATAATGTGGCTAACATTTACTTATTTTACATACAATTGGTACTCATTGGCAAGTGCCATGAACAAAAGAGCTGTGGGCCAGATTCTGACCCCTGTGCGTGTATATGTCTGTATGAAGAGAGAGAGGCAATAATTTTATTCCAGTGAAGCAAGACATAAAGAAAGAGAAATTGTCTTTTCTGAAGTCAGATTCTGTAGCTGGGGAAAGCAGAGAAGCTTCCAGGCCCACAGTGGCTTTCTCAAGTAATCCTGCTTCCCTTACATCATTTAGTGATCACAGCTCTTACAGCGTTAAATAACTTGAGGTCACTGACGGCGTGGTGTCAGTGCATACATGTTGTAACTGAGACGATCGTCAGGATGTTTCTTTATTAACAAAATTGTTGTTGTACCCATCAAATATTAATACACGTTCCCCTTTCTTCAGAAAATGTTCCTTTTCATATTCTAGGCTATAAATGCTCAGAAACATACATTTAACGGTTGGTTATTACAATGGAGAGAAGATCATTATTGCTGGTAAAAGTCCTGAATGTTTTTTCCAAGTGGGGAGGTCTTGCATCTAGCTTCATGGTAGTCAGCAGATCTCTGTAAAGAACATATTTCTATTGCAGTAATACGCAACATTCCAGCTTAGCTCTTCCCTTTCTTCCAATGTAAAGGACATTGAATATGTTAAAATGTGGGGGAGGGGAGTTCTCTGCAGAAAATACTTCGGGGGACTCAGCCATGTGGATTGAGCTTTACCTGGAAGCTGCATTAAACTTTTCCAAGGCCTCTCGGGTTCAAAAAATGTAGGATGCTGTCACATTGATTAAATATCTGGGTCTTGACAGAAGGTCCATCAGCTGTAACTTTGAAGGCCATAGATATTATGATGGAAGTATAAAAGGAGTCCACAGACCTGTGAATGGCAATGCATTACTTAAAAAAAGATTGATATATTGTCACAGTAACTGCTACCAGTAAGAGGAACTACTCTGCCAGAGGTTTTTCAACATTTGGTTATGGAGTTGCTCCTGTAGTGACTCTCACTACTGATACTGAATTATGTGGTTACAGGCATCCTGTAATGTGCTTCTTCCAAGCACTTGCAGAGCAATGTATAGGTAATTACTTTCAGCAGTTCATATTGGTGTCTACAGGTGCAAATTTTATTAAATGCTGTAGCGTTGCAATGGTTGCATCCAAAGTTAGGGATCAAAATGCTATGAATTCAGTGCTAAGGAAGGTCTTCCAGTTTTTTCCAGTGTTACTTTTGTCTTGATTGCTTAAGCATGACCTCTTATAAATAAATATCATAATCTCTAGAAATAAAGCTGGGGTGTAACATAGTCCAATTGCTAGAAAAACTGGACCGATCACTTCAGAGCGACGCTTCTATGACCTGTATTGGCCTGGGGTCGTGAACTGACCTCAGGAAGGTGGAGAGTTTTTAGGTGTTTTGCTATTTACAAAAGGAAGGTCATTTTGTAGCTCACTTTAACTAGGCAAACTGCTGGAGGCTAAATTGTTTCCTAAGAATGACGCTCCATAAGTCTTTCAGCATGATCAGATGGGCATGTGTGCTCCTAGATAAAAAAGGTCTTCACCAGTGAGCTGAAGATCCCTGCCCCTGGTTGAGATGCAGGAGCAGAACAGGTACCCGGTGCTAACCAGCAGCAGTGCGAAGGAGACAGTAAATTATTCTGTGATTCTGCATAAGCCATCTCTACGGTACCTTGTTTTCAACAGAGATGTAAGTTGACCCATTTCCCTTACGTCAAGACTGATAAGCACAGGCACAGTCCATTTTGATATCTCCACTGGCATGGAGGGAAGTAACCACTGGGCAGAAAAGCAGCTTTACATACAAGGCTATCAGGAGATAGGGGCTTGGATAGTCACAGCATCAGAGTGCTTTATAATCTAATTACTATTTTAATTATTTCCAGCAGTTTAAACATAGATCCGACTCAATGAAAAGTACCTCAGAAAAACTAGCCTCATCCGTTCTGAAGAGGAAACCTGCATGCTTACCCACTGTATGTTTAATGATATCTGAGATAGCTGCTGGCCATTAGGATAACACTAAATCAATTAAGAAAAAGAATATGAACGGTCGGTCTTTTCTTGTCATCCAGTGTAGCACCTCCTAGAGCACAAGATTCTGGAGTTTAAAGGCAGGGACAAGAGTAACGAATACTTACAGCTCATGTAGTGCTGCAGATTACATGTTAAAGATGCTGCCTTTGTCTTATTTGAAAAATGACGACAACGTCCCGGTGCAGGAACTGGCTTCCAGAGAGACGAGAAAAACTGAAGGAGATAGCAAGTAATATGTATTTATATGCAACAAAAGCAATATTTTCTGGAGCCTGCTAAATATCTTTCCTGAGTATCTTCCAAAGAACCTGGTGCTCTAAAGCCAATTTAAACTGAACACCAGACCAGCAGTGACAGACAAATCTCCTTATTCAGCTTTGCACCATCAGAATTACATTCTGACATCTGTCTTATCTTCCACACTTCATTTTAGGTTATATGCTGGGATATATTGTTGCATTTTAATGGCAAGGTTAAGTTGACCTATTCGATGTGCCAGTGAGCAAGCACACAGGCACAAAAAGACATTATAACCAGCCTTCTGTGTTTCCTAAAATTGCTGAGCTGCTGGGTCTCTGCAGTGACTACAGTCAGGTCAGCAGCTACACTTGAGTGTGCGATGAGGTGAGCTCTTTGCAAGACATCAGCATCATAAGCAATGCAAGTGAGGGGAAAAAAAGCAGATTTGCAGAGTCTTGCTTCTGGTTATTAGACCAATACCTAGTACCATGGTATCTAGTACCAGTATCACGTCTACAACTCAGCAGGCCAGTCTCTCAGCTCAGCTGTTGTATTATACCACCTCATATCAAGCCCCAGTCCCTCAAAAGCAAGCTATCGATCCTCAGTGCGGCGGATTTTGTGGCAGAGGAAAAATGATCCGTGTCATTTCACTTCTCTTTTGCTTTCTAAACAAACCACCGGGTGCTGTGAACTTCAGTTGGATTCAAGATGTTTTCCCTCTCAGGAATGCTGGAGCACTAGAGCCACCCTTCTCCCTAATTCCATTTAATGCAGTTATTCCTCTTCCAGAGTAGACACCCCTCAAGGCAGCACATGCTACAAGTGACCATGGAATCATAGAGATTTCCAACAGTTAACATGAGCACGAAGAAGACAGAAAAGGAGAAACCAACCTGGTAGACTCTTTCTTCTCTTCCATTCCTAAATCAAACCGTGAAACATTTTCTGTAGCCAAAAGGTCTTTTTTTAATATTTGGTTGTCATCATCTGTCCACTCATCCATGTCCTTAAACTTTTTAGTGCTATAGGGATAAGTGATTTTTACACTACCTACAGAAAATGATGACATAATAGTGGTGCTGTATAAAACTCTCAAATATACGGGTATTTCAATTTATTTTAAGTGTTCCATCTGGAATATCATAATGCACTATTTACTGCTGTTCCTATATTTAAAACTGATAGGCTACACTTATAGCAGCTGTTAAGATAATAACCAATGGAGGAAAGATTGATACATGTAACTTAATATGCCAGTCTTTCATAAGCTCTTAAAATAGTTCAAACCCATTTCAGATTCAAGGTTTACATATGTGCAAGGTTTACAATTGCTAGGGCAAAAATCCTTTGTCATTACCGAGATTTTAAAACCCAAAATATCACCTGAGAAAGTCTGACCTGGGAATAATGTGTTTACCAAATACCCTGATGTGTCACCCTTAAAAATCTAACAAAAAGGAGTTCCAAGTATGCTTTTTTTTACCAGATCTAAAATTATTTATCCTTACCTTTATTCTTTTCTTTCTTTTAATTCTGAGCAGTTAGATTTTGTCACTGGTGTTGATTTTTCACTCACGCTTGCACTGAAAACCTGCTGAAGTCATCGCAGAATTTCCATATTAAAATGTATAATTCTTCATTCTCCTCTTGGGACACTACTGTCCTGTGACAAACAAAAAGAATCCCACCAAACCATCATCCTGTTATGAACTAGATTAACATCATATTGGCATGTAGATATAGATTTCTTGCCCAGAAGGCACCTGCAGTCATCTTTATCTCTGCTCCAAGCTCCCAGGACTCAGCAAACGTGCACAGAAGCAGCACTAGAGGAAATCATCACCCACTTTTTCCATGACAGCTGACTCTCCACCAAGAAGTATGGGGCTTTAAATGGTAGAAGTGGAAATAGATTTGAACTTAGAAAAAAACTGAGATAAACTTCATTGCACCACGATGTTTTAAAGAACAAATTGGCTAAATATTGACTTGCAGTCACTGCCACCTGTACTCCATGGCTTTGGCATAGCCAGTCCTGCTTGGGGGCAGGGATCTGACTACTTGGACTTAAAAACTCTCTTTCTCTCTCCTGCTGTCATGAGTATTCAAAAATACTCCTGATGGGGAATTTAACGTAGTATTGCATAATAAGGTGAAATGGAAAAGTGGAGATGATCAAATACTCAAAGGTAACAGTCCGTCTTCACTTTCTTATCCCATGGCTTCCTCATTGCTCATCACTGGTTCATGTATCCATTTCCTTCAACTGATTTTCAGATGCTCTGGTCTCTGGCTTGCCCCTCTGCCTTGAATGGGAGCAGCCAACCCCAAGCACTCAAGAGTTTCTGATGAGATTGGCTTAAGTGGCATTACTTCTCTGGTGATGAAACTGAGAGCAGATTTTTTCAGCCCCTTCTCTCTCACACCCTCTTTTTCTCACCGCTCATCCCCCTCCTGCTTTAGGGTGCTTTAATGTGGTAAGGTGCTATACACAGTTAGTCTAAGCTGCTGTTTTAGAATTGTTAGTGAGAGCTAGCTAACACATGTGCACTGGGCGTACATATTTTATTATTACCTTTCTAGAACAGTGAAGTCTGTCAAAGGAAGTATGGCTTTATTTTACAGTTTTCCATTATATTTAAAGTTTTACACCTCAGGAATGTTTTATAAGTAGGGCATAAGTTGTCAGAGCAATTGAATTCGAATCAGATACACAGTCTAACTCCAAGTCCCCTATTAACTTTTTCATCTCCCTGCAGAAGTTGTTTCTGTCCATATTTTTATTTCAGCTGGGCTGAGTGGGAGAAAGAACTCTAAGGGAGGTCTTAGCAGATGGTTGTCACAAACTGCATACGGCAATTGAGAATTAGTGTGCAAGCATATGCAACCTGGTACAGTATGAAACATTCCAGCATATGAACACTGAAGTAAATCAAGCTTGGACAGGATTTTTTTTTATTATTATGAAAATTAGAATTTAGTTTCTCCTTTCATCTGCACATACGGATTTCAGGGTTTCACAACATATGGGGCCAAACTCTGGACATAAGCGTAACTCCTTGGAAATGTAGGTAGTTAAACTTATTGCAGATTTGTTTCACTAATTTTAATGTAAAAATAAAATGTGCGCAAATACAAACATGAGCATAGTGTATATATATACATGTATGTATGTATATACATATATGTATGTATGTACATATATATAAATAAACCACCTGATTTTCTCTTCATCATTAACTCTACTCTATACACTCTCTGAATAATCTGTGAAAGAAACCTAGTGAAGAAAAGAATGGATAAGAAAGGTTGTTCCAAAAATTACAACTTGGGTTGATATGTTGTTGGCTGTTTTCTTCCTTTAGAGAAGCAGTGCCTTTTCTGGAAAAACTGTCTGCAACAGGAAAAATATCAAGTGGGGGAGCAAACACCCTTTTGTAGGTCATGCTTTAAACAAGCAGGAGAAAGGTTTTTTGGTACTCTGCTTTGAAACACGGCAATGTTTGAGCAGGTCTCTGCCTGAGCAGGGGTTCAGGTAGCACCTGTTCCCCTGTGCCCTGCTTTCCATGCTGCGTGAGTGACCCTGACCCAGGCCAATGTCAGCTCCTCCCATCTTCTCTGTGCTCGAGGTGTGGAGCAATGGAGCAGGGGAGGGATTTTGAAAGTTGGTTTTGCTCTGAGGGAGGATCCCAGAAAATATGCCTCAATGGTTTCTTAACCTTCCGACTTGCCCTTCTCGCTAGATTATGGCAGAAAAATGGAACTGAAAAGGAGAGGGGGAAAGAATGCAAATACTGGCACACAAGGAAATACTGAATTACATATTGGTCGACCAAAACACAAATCAACTCAAAACTACAGGAGTCCACCAACATGCACATAAATCATTTATAACGATAATCCAAGGCTAGGTCCAAATCTCATTAAAGTATATGAATCCTTAATCTATTTTGGCAAAAAAGAGCCAATACACATTTTTTCTTTTTATCATAAATTACAGTTCTGTGGCACTGTGCAAATATTACCAAGCTGTAAGACAGCTGTGCTCCATTAAAATGTGTAATGGTCGCTGATTTCTTACAGCACATGGTCATCAGGCTGAATCTACAGCCAGTAATTAGGAAGATGAAATGTTTAATTGTGCCTTAATTTTGATAAAATTTATCTGTCACACATCCCGTAGTCAAGCAGTATGCTCACAAATCAATGTCACCAGGCCCGAGGAAGAACTGAAGCACTGCACTTTTGTTCCTGACAGATTCATTTGAATATCAAACTGCTCTGGATGAGCCACCAGACTAGAAAACAAGTCAAAACTTTCCCAAGGAGTATGTCTTCTTTGGCACATGTCTCACCACCTAGGCTAAAAGACACAGAGGCCAAAGCAAAAGGCAGGTCGTTGCCTCTCGTCTCACACTCAGCAAGTTCTCTGGGCACAGTGGCCCACCTAAAAATTTTCAAAAAGCCAGAAGAACTTCTTATTTTCTACTTAATCAGGCTTCGAGAGTTGCGAGGTGGTGGGATCAGGCAGTGGTTTTCATTCCTTATTTTCCCCCTCCCTTATTCGTTCTCCTGCTG